>NW_015391821.1:0-4956 GCF_001527695.2 Protobothrops mucrosquamatus | reverse complement strand
TAAACTAGACATACCCAATTCCAGCAACCGTTCCTTATATGTTTTAGCCTCCAGTCCCCTAATCATCTTTGTTGCTCTTCTCTGTACTCTTTCTAGAGTCTCAACATCTTTTTTACATCGTGGTGACCAAAACTGGATGCAGTATTCCAAGTGTGGCCTTACCAAGGCATTGTAAAGTGGTATTAATACTTCACGTGATTTTGATTCTATCCCTCTGTTAATGCAGCCCAGCACTGTGTTGGCTTTTTTGGCAGCTGCAGCACACTGCTGGCTCATATTTAAATTATTGTCCACTAGGACTCTGAGATCTCTCTCACAGTTGCTACTATATTATACCTGCACATTTGGTTTTTCTTACCTAAATGTAGAACCTTACCTTTTTCACCATTGAATTTCATTTTGTTAGATAGCGCCCAGTGTTCAAGTCTGTCCAGATCCTCCTGTATCCTAAGCCTGTCTTCTGGAGTGTTGGCTATTCCTGCCAGCTTGGTATTGTCTGCAAATTTGATGAGTTCCCCATCTATCCCCTCGTCCAGATCGTTGATGAAGATGTTGAAGAGCACTGGGCCCAGAACAGAGCCCTGGGGCACCCCAGTACACACTTCCCTCCATGTAGATGCGGTTCCATTGAGGACCACACGCTGAGTACAGCCGGTCAGCCCGCTACGGATCCATCTGGTGGTGATGCTGTCTAACCCGCATTTTTCTATCTTGTCAAGAAGTAGGTTGTGGTCTACTTTGTCAAATGCCTTACTGAAGTCCAAGTAAATTATATCCACAGCATTCCTCTGGTCCACTAATTTTGTCACTTGGTCAAAGAATGCAATAAGATTTGTCTGGCATGATCTGTTTTCGACAAATCCGTGTTGGCTTTTAGTAATGACTTTGTTTGCCTATAGGTGTTCGCTGATTTGTTGTTTGATTATCTTTTCCAGAATCTTCCCAGGTATTGAGGTCAGGCTGATAGGTCTGTAATTTCCTGGGTCCTTTTTTTTCCTTTTTTTAAAGATGGGAACTACATCAGCTCTTTTCCAGTCCTCTGGTAGTTCCCCAGTGCTCCAGGATCTCTGAAAAATATAGTTCAGTGCTTCTGAGATCACATCTGCCAGTTCCTTAAGAACCTTGGGGTGGTCCTGGTGATTTGAACTCGTCTAGGCTGGACAGGTGTTCACTTACCATTTTCTTGCCTATCTTAACTTGTATTTCTATTTTGTTTTTTATGGCACTATTTTTGATAGGTTGGTTTGTTTTTCCCCCTTTGTGTAAAGACAGATGCGAAAAACGAGTTAAATAGTTCTGCTTTCTCCCTGTTGCTTGTCACCACCTTGCCACTTTCACCCACTAATGGACCAATCGTTTCCTTCACTTTTTTCTTGTTTTTTACGTGTTGAAAGAAGCTTTTTTTGTTATTTTTGACTTTGGTTGCAAGCCTTAGTTCATTTTGAGCCTTAGCTTTCCTCACTTCGTCTTTGCAGGCTTGGGCTATTTGCTGATATTCTGACTTAGTTATGTGTCCCTCTTTCCACTTTCTATACTTGTCCTTTTTATCTTTCAATTGATCAGAGAGTTCTTTATGCAGCCATGCTGGTTTCTTTTGAGAGCTGTTATTTTTCCTCTTTGTTGGTATTGTTCTAGACTGGGCCTTTATTATCTCACTTTTCAGAATTTCCAAAGCCTCTTAAGTTGTTTTCCCCTGGAGGATTCTCATCCATGGAATCCTTCCCAAACCCTCTCTAAGTTTATTGAAATTAGCTCTCTTGAAGTCCAAGACTCTAGTTTGACTGTGTTCTATTGCTTGTGCTTCCATAATGTTGAATTCCAATATTGCATGATCACTTCCTCCTAAGGTTCCTATGGCTTCAACACCTTCTATCATTTCATCTCTGTTAGTGAGAATTAGGTCCAAAATGGCTAATCCCCTAGTTCCCTTCTCTACTTTTTGGGAGACAAAGTTGTCTGCTAGGTTTGTCAGGAATCTGTTTGATCTGTTTATTATTATTAAGCTTCAAATTAGCATTTCCAAGTAGGCTTTGGAGAGAGAATGAAAAAATAAATAAAGTACAAATAAAACTATTGATTTCAGTTGTTTGGAATCATGAGACAATATTTCGGTGCAGAATCATATTTTTTTTAAAAAATGTGGCACTCCAAGGCATTTGTGGTAGCTCTTACTTCCTGAGTTTCAGGCACCTAATACTGGGTGCTGAAGAGTTATAGTGAACGAAGTTTATCTGGTTTGTGCTAGTCAGCTTCATAAACACAACTGTTTGACCATTGTGTTACATGATGCTGGACTAAAGAAAACATTGACCTGATTTAACAGCCCTTTCTTTTATTTATATATATAATATTTTATTAATTTTCCAATTTTACATTTGAATATTTAAAAAGCAACGTGGTGACTGGGTTAATCAATAGTTCAATAACAAAATCTTGATGCAAATCTCAAATATTTCTTCTCTTTTTCCCTTAACAATTACTGTCTCATGTTCAGGTTGGTACATTTCTAATTATATCAATTCAGTAAAAACATCATTATTACATTTATCAATAATTTTTTTTAGCTTATACATATCTTAATTACATTCAATCTTTATAAACAATCCATATCCTGTTATTGATTTTTACTCAATTTTTACAGTTTACTCTTGACCCTAGGAAATCCTCAACGTACGACCACAATGGCATCCAAAATTTCTGTTGCTAAGCAAAACAGTGGTTAAGTGAGTTTTGCCCCGTTTTACGACCTTTCTGGTCACGGTTGTTAAGTGAATCACTGCAGTTCCTAAGTGAGAAACATGGTTTTTAAGTGAATCTGGCTTCTCCACTGACTTTGCTGGTCAGAGGGTCACCAAAGGGGATCACAGGCAACCGTCATAAATACGAGTCAGTTGCCAAGCATCTGAATTCTGATCACGTGACTGTGGGGACGCTGCTACAGACATAAGCGTGAAAAAACAGTCATACGTCACTTTTTTCAATTGTAACTTTGAATGATCCCTAAATGATCTGTTGTAAGTCAAGGACTACCTGTGTTTGTATTTTACATTAAGAAAGGATTTTTAAAAATAATCTGTATAAAAAGAGTAAGTAGAGGTTTTGCTTCTGTGATGAAGCTTTAATGTACAACCTTTTTTTCCCCTATTAGTTCTTGGTTCTTAAGATCTTCTGCCATCGTGTGTCAGCTTCTCGGTGTCGAGGGTTGCTGCTTTCAGCAATAAGTCATTTGTGTAAACATACAAGGAAAACACTTGAGCACTTAGCAGTGACATACACTACCTACTGCTTTTGTATTTGTTATAGCAGCGTGCACTTATATACCCATTGGTAAAACTGGAATGTTTTGAGTACAGCCCTGCATAATCTACTTTTTCAATAAGTGGGATGGCAGACATTTCATGTCCTTGCCTCACTGTTCCAGTTTCCTTTCTGTGCTTCTTCGCCTCTTCTCAAAATAGCCCTCTCATTTCTCTTAGTCAGAGCTATAGACAGGCAGTCCTCAACTTACGACCACATCTGTGTCCAGAATTTCCAGTGCTAAGCAAAGCTAAATGTGTTAAATGAGTTGTGCCCGGTTTTACAACCTTTTTTGGCCAACGTTGTTAAATGAATGACTGCAGTTGTAAAGTGAATCATGCGGTCGCTAAGGAAATCTGGATTCCCCCTTTGACTGTTGTTAGGTGCCGGCTGGGAAGGTTGCACATGGTGACCACATAACCACAGGACAATGCGGTTGCCAAGCACCTGAATTTTAATCATCATCATCATCATCATCATCATCATCATCATCATCATCATCATCATCATCATCATCATCATCATCATCATCATCATCATCATCATCATCCCAGATCCTTGGTAAGGACTCGATAGGTAGACAAAAATGCCAAATCCAGTCTGAACATTTGGCTGATTACGCAATGATCAATAATAATAATAGTAATAATAGTAATAATAAACAGGTATAGTATAGGGGGTACCTTGCTCAATAGTAGTAACTGTGAGAGGGATCTCGGAGTCCCAGTGGACAATCACTTAAATAGGAGCCAGCCGTGTGCTACAGCTGCCAAAAAAGCCAACACAGTGCTAGGCTGCATTAACAGAGGGATAGAATCAAGATCAATGCCTGTAATTTACACGCTAAAGCAAGTGTTTTACATGAATTATTTCTGTCTGCTTGAAGGAAGGGAGGAAAACAAATCACACTTCCCCAATGTAACATTTCCTCAGTGACCCCCCCCCCTCCATCAGGTAGCAACATTAAGTTGCTCTGTCCTTATCTTATTGTTTGGCAAGTAAAAGAAGCCGACTACACAGCTCATCTGTAGTGGGTAAAGAACAAAGCCGTAGGGTGGGGGGAAATGATCTTTTAATTTGTTCATTAGAGCATAAAGCTAAATTTGGCTACATTTTGCAAATATGAATATTTTAGCTGTGGTTCACGGAGGGAAGAAGACAGCTACGTTGGGGTCTCCCACGCCTGGCTTGCCTGCTCAAAGTGTTGGAGACTAATTGAAAAAGCTTTGCAGAGATGCTCCCTGCAGCTTATTAAATATTGAACACACACGTTGTATCTCCAAAGAATATTTACGTTTTAAAACTCCTAGCATTGGTCTTCCCTTATTTTGAAGAATTCTAAAAAGCCATTGCAGGCAATAGCAAACATCTTAAATCCTTAAGATTTTTCTTTTCTTGCCTTGGCTTGCGCCCATAGGGAAGTTTCTTATATTAGTGCAGTGGTTCTCAACCTGTGGGTTGGGACCCCATTTGGGGTCGATCGACCATTTCATGGGGGTCGCCAAGCAAGGCTGTCCGCCATTTTTTTTGTCCGCCATTTTTTTTGTCCATTTTTCCCCCTTTTCCGGCGGGTGCCTTACCTCCCTTGGGCTGGGCCAGCTGGTGGTCGGCCTGCTCCGTCTCTGCCGTTTGCCAGCTATGCCTCAGCCGGCGCAGGGG
>NW_015391820.1:35765-39893 GCF_001527695.2 Protobothrops mucrosquamatus | reverse complement strand
TATATATATATATATATATATTCTCTCCAGGTTGTTAAAAGCGTAAATGTCCTGTGTCTTCTTCCTATGCATAAGTGTTGATGCGCCATGCTCTAAGTTATCAACCCTCGGCTGCGGGAGAACTCCCAGCAATCCATTATGAAGTCCCTTCATATATTCCCTTTTTATCACTGAATTCAGAACATTTTCTTCTTGCCTAAAATTGCTCCCTTGCAGCTATTTCTTTCACAGACGGAGGGAAAGTTGAAGGCGCGGAAACCCCCCCCAGGATTTTTAGCTTTTAATTTCAAGACCCCTTCCGTTTCAGCTGGAGAACTTGGATGCAAAATCGCTTCTCCGAAGGAGTAAATGAAAATAAAAACAAGCTCGACTATTTTTCTCTCTCTCTGCATTCGCTGTTGCTGCACAAAGTAAACAAAATAGGCTACACGGTCTTTGAGGTTGTCTTTTGTTGCATTCTCTGTCCACGGTGCTGATGGACAGCAGAAACAAACTGCATGCAAGCAATGTTTTAATTCTGACTTGTGTTTTTGTTTTATGGTTTCAGAATGAGCATCTTTAAAATTAGGTTTTTAAAGTTTCGGTAACACTACAGGCTGTTGTTTATTTGAGTGTATGTTTGTTTGTCGATACTGCTGAGTCCGAACATAATTTTAAACAGTATTTGTTTAAGGTTAAACAGTATTTGCAACAGAGTGGAAGTTTCTATCCAGAGCAGGCTCTGTGTAGGCTTGCGTTGCAAACAGGTCGTATGATTAACTCTGAAAAGTATCTTTGTTTTAGATAATAACTCACCAGTTACTCTTGAAGATGCATATTTAAAGATATGGAAACATTACTGAACTGTTTTTTTCTCTAGAATTTGGGGATTGAACTGGGAATTAAGTAGATGGCTATCCAGGGTAATGCCATTACCGAATTTTATGATGATTTTATGGAGTCATTAATTTAGCTCTAAATGCAATTGACTGGGATCAGTGAAAATACGCAGGGCAGTCCTTCTGTGAAGTAAGGCTAGAGAGAAATTATTTTTTTACAGCTCTCCTCAAATCATGTCATGGAATAAATGTAAGTGAAACACAAATAAGTAAAGAACTTATTTCTGTAAGAGCACCACGGGGGCCTGGAGGTGAAGGTCTGGCCTCACAATCTGGAGGCCGTGAGTTCAATCCTACGTAGTGGCAAATATTTCTCTCTCTCTGGGTGCAAAGAGGAAATGTATGCTGTGAACTCTGCCTGGGTGTCAGGAAGGGCATCCAGCCAGTAAAGGCTCAGCTCAACACAGTTGCCCTTGACCCCACCATGAAGCAAAGGGATTAGCAGGGTTGGTTTAAAAAAAAAATCATTTCTATAAAATTCGGCATCGGGATAGGATTTTTCTTAATAATAAGCATTACTTTCCTTATTTCCATACATTCTGTGTAAAACCACGATGATGGAATTATATAGATTAAAGGGGGGGGGGGAAGCAGGGCCTTCACTCGGAATGAATAAATACATACATTCTGGCGGAGTGTTTCTTTTGCAGCCTTCCAATATCCAGACGTGGCCCTTGCCGCCTTTAACTTTGTGACCGAGGTCAGTTTAATTATTTTCTTTCTTTTTTTTGCAGATGATGGGATAATTTTTAGTAAGGGGGTGGGGGGATGAAGCTGAGTGAGAATTGCTTGTGTAAGACTTATGGCAAAGATGTTGATTGTATGGACAGGGTGCAAAAGGGCCTCACAAAATTCTAGGTGGTGAAATAAATCAGGCTAACAGTGGAAATTACCTTATAGGAACCTGGCTGCAAATGTATATGTATATAAATCTGATTGCAAATATATATATATTTGTGTGTATCTGTATGTATATATATGTTTATAGATTTATATATATAAACCTGATTGCATATATGTATGTATATGTATATATCTCTATCTATCTATCTATCTATCTATCTATCTATCTGTCTGTCTGTCTGTCTGTCTGTCTGTCTGTCTGTCTGTCTGTCTGTCTGTCTGTCTATCCTATCATCTATCTCCATTTTTCTCTCTATAATGTCTGTCTGTCTGTCTGTCTGTCTGTCTGTCTGTCTGTCTGTCTGTCTATCTATCTATCTATCTATCTATCTATCTATCTATCTATCTATCTATCTATCTATCTATCTATCATCTATCATCTGTCTCTATTTTTCTCTCTCTACAGTGTCCATCTCTGTCTGTCTGTCTGTCTGTCTGTCTCTGTTTGTGTGTGTTGTTTTTTTTTCTAAAATTTGATTGCACATCACAACTAATTTTAGTACTGGGTTCCAGCTGGCAGGGCAGATGGAAGGGGGCTGGGGGAGGCTTCTTTGTGGGCAAAGGCTAATGCCTTGGCAGAAAGCAGTTTGAGGTGTGGACGTGCAAAGACTTTTTTCCACTTTAAGCTAATTAGCTTCATTTCAACAAAACAGGTTTCCTACCTGCGCACAGTGGCTGCCTGGACAGAGAACACACCAGAACTGAGGGAAGACCATCAGAAATACAGATGGTAATCCATAAAAAAGCGAATTAATTTACTCTTCTCTCTCTCTCTCTCTCTCTCTCTCTCTCTCTCTCTCTCTCTCTCTCTCTCTCTCTCTCTCTCTCTCTCTCTCTCTCTCTCTCTCTCTCTCTCTCTCTCTCTCTCTTTCTCTCTCTCTCTCTCTCCTGGTTATAAATGCAAAAGAAAGTATAAATAGAACGCTATACACGTTTCAATATTGTCATTTATTCAGTGGTTCAATGCTGTTAAAAAAACCTCACAGGAATAACGTTCATATATTATCTTAATTCAGGAACATAAAATCAGGTCAGAAGGAAAAACTTTAGGATTTGTCTGGAAAGGGTTTTTTTCCCCCTCCCATTTCCTCAGTTTTCCTCTGAGCTTCCAGCCCTCGTTGGCTTAGCCTTCCAATCGTTACTAACGACGTTACCGTCATTTGCTTTCTGCTTTGATCCTGGGTCCTGTCAATCATTCTAGGCGCTCTTTGGTCACCTGATTCAGCAGAACGCTCATTTACTGGACGGCAATGCAATGGACTCTGCCTGGAACAGACCAGCTTTTCACTCTGGTTATTGTTAGTTGCGTAGTGATGTCATGCAAGTGATGTCATTGGATACCCGTGACATCATTTGCATCAAGATGTCAATTATTCAAATGGGGCAAATTGCCATAGGCCAGCACTCTCTCATTTTAATGGACTTGTATTAATAATTTGTTGTTGTTCACACACTCAGTTGCATCCAACTCTTTGCAACCCCAGGGACCACAGCATGCCAAACCCCCCTGTCCTCCACCGTCTTCTGGAGGTTGCCCAAATTCACGTTCCTTGCGTTGATGACCCTATCTAACCATCTTCTCCTTTGGCCTTCCGTCTTTCCCAACATCAGGGTCTCCTCTCCCCTCTTCTCATTTGGGGGCCAAAAGTATTTGAGCTTCAGCTTCTGGATCTGTCTATTAATAATAGACAGTCCCTATCCCCAATGAATCAAAAGGGGTTCTTTATCGCTGCCCATGTCAGTTGATTTGACAAAACCTGTGATGAATGTAACTTTTTCTGTCATTTAGAAATGCTGACATTTAATAGCATCTCTTTCTTCTCCCTTGTGGGCTAAACTTACAGTTGCCACACTGAAGCGTGAACCTCACTAATTCTCAGCAATTAGCCAGACATGAAACAATCTGACAGGAAGTTCTGTTGAACCGGCACATTATTTTGGGGAGTAAGGCTATAAAGGGATATATTCATACTCCCAGTTTCATTTCACATCTGCTGAAGCATGCATATGAAATTCAGCTCATAACATATGTCTCTGAACATCTATACCTATGGATTTATTCCTCTTATCTGCACTCACACTGATATCTCTTCCCCTGCTACCTTCATTTTTGCAACCCAACATATTTCACAGGGTTACCATCATTGAGGTCTCCCGTAACGATGCTTTTGTCTATCTATCTCTATCTCTATCTCTATCTCTATCTCTATCTCTATCTCTATCTCTATCTCTATCTCTATCTCTATCTCTATCTATCCATCCATCCATCCATCCATCTATACATCTATTATCTATCTATCTATCTATCTATCTATCTATCTATCTATCTATCTATCTATCTATCTAT
>NW_015391820.1:21957-33829 GCF_001527695.2 Protobothrops mucrosquamatus | reverse complement strand
TTCTCTTCTCTTCTCTTCTCTTCTCTTCTCTTCTCTTCTCTTCTCTTCTCTTTTTTTCTCTTCTCTTCTCTTCTCTTCCCTTCCCTTCCCTTCCCATCCTCTGCTCTTCTCTTCTCTTCTCTTCACTCATTTGCTTTCACTTCCCAAAATAGAGACAGGGGCTGGGTTTTCCCTGTCATCTTTTAAAATCAGGGCTATTTTTAGCCCAACCGTTTAACAAATAAATCAGAATTGTAGGTATATCTGAACCTATTTTGCCAAGTAATTATGAACTTCCTTCTGTAATTTTACTATAGGACTTACTTCTCTCTCTCTCTCTTTTTTCTTTTTGGTGCCTCATAAGCTATTTTTAAAGTAATAACCTTTGTTTAATTGATTCAGCAGAGATTATGAGCAACCAAACTATAGCTTTGTTTGGGCTTTGATGATATTTAATGTCATTATTGATTGGATTTTATTTTTTTGAACACTAATATTTAGTATTTCCCTTATATATTTAGTATTTACCTCAGTTCTCACTTTGCCTTTTTTCAGAAGGGATTAATCCATGTTGAATGATCACCACCCAGTGGTATATAACATAAAATACATTTATTTTACTCATGGAAAACTTTTCAAAAAGCTAGCATAGACAGACATTTGGGAATATAAGGCGTATTTAATTTTTATCAACCAAAGCAGCTTTTATTTGGATTGTTATTTTCTTAGGGGATATCTGGGATGTCCTTTTGATCTTAACTGTTGAGATACAAATGATGATTTGAATCAAGTCAGTACAGAATAAAGAAGATCTTTGTTCTGCTTGGTTGATTTGGCAGCGTCAGATATTATTTATTGGAAATAAGTTTTTGTTCCACAAAACTTAGGACTGACTTTGGCTTTCCATGATTTAGTCAAAATCATGTTGGCTTGAAATATTTAGCTCAAGGATTTTCAATTCTCTTTTATGACAATAGAATAGAATAGAATAGAATAGAATAGAATAGAATAGAATAGAATAGAATAGAATAACAGAGTTGGAAGGGACCTTGGAGGTCTTCTAGTCCAACCCCCTGCTCAGGCAGGAAACCCTATACCATTTCAGACAAATGTCCATTTCTTAAAAACTTCCAGTGTTGGAGCACTCACAACTTCTGGAGGCAAGTTGTGTTCTTATCTACAACAAAAGGGGTCTATTCCAACGTGATGAGAACATGAGGTCCCATGAGGTCCAAATTCAAAGTACGTCGTTTGATCTCTCGTGAAGTTCTATTTTGGACATAAAATATATTTTCTCCTGTGAAGGAAGAACTGTTGTGCTCTCTGTTTATTTAACAGAGTGACAGTATAAATCAAGGATCCTGAAGCCTGCAGTGGAGATCTCATTATGTGGGGGATCTTTTGGCAGCTTTCTGATTGGATCTGTTGTGAGTTGATCACGTGACTCCAACCGCTTTGTAGACAGGCCAGCCAGGAATGTGCTACTGAAAAGCAATAAATGTCAGAAAGAAGAGCAGTAGGTGAAATAATTACCTCCCCAGACACATTTTCACTGGAGACAGACAAAACTGTAATTGCTTCTAACAGAAATATAGAATTTTCCAGGTAGTACACGGAACTAGACGTCTGCAGCCAGAGTGGCAGAGTTTCAAGCTTTTGGACGCCATCCTAAATTTTGTAGCTTGTCCTGAAACCAAACATGGCAGCTAGTCATTTTCACAGAAAATGGTCAGTGGCCAATATTCTTAAGTTCCAACGTTTTATTGCACCCTCCATTATTTTGTATAATAATTCAAATTTGACCTTCCCAATTCTATAGTTTAACGAAGAGAAGGATGAGGGGGGACATGATAGCAGTGTTCCAATATCTCAGGGGCTGCCACAAAGAAGAGGGAGTCAAGCTATTCTTCAAAGCGCCTGAAGGCAGGACAAGGAGCAACGGATGGAAACTGATCAAGGAGAGAAGCAACCTAGAACTAAGGAGAAACTTCCTGACAGTGAGAACAATTAGCCAGTGGAACCACCTGCCTCCAGAAGTGGTGAATGCTCCAACACTGGAAGTTTTCAAGAAGAGACTGGACAGCCATTTGTCTGAAATGGTATAGGGTTTCCTGCCTGAGCAGCGGGTTGGACTCGATGACCTCCAAGGTCCCTTCCAACTTTATTATTATTATTATTATTATTATTATTATTATTATTATTATTATTATTATTATTATTGTTGTTGTTGTTGTTGTTGTTGTTGTTGTTGTTGTTGTTGTTGTTGTTATTATTTTGAGGGAAGTAGCTTACGGGAGACCTTATAAGCAAGTATGTAGATCAGGGGTCTTCACACTTGGCCCTTTTATGACTTGTGGACTTCAACTCCCAGAGTTCCTCAGCCAGGCACGCGTGCCTGGCTGAGGAATTCTGGGAGTTGAAGTCCACAAGTCATAAAAGGGCCAAGTTTGAAGACCCCTGATCTAAGTAGAATTATTTTAGTATTAGCTTGTTGTTCTCGCTCCAGTTTCCCTCTAACAACTTCTTGTCACTGTAATCAATCTTGTCAACAAGGCACTGAGGACGGTATTACATTAAGGCAATTCATCTTGGGTCACCTTCCTCTCCTGCCAGGAAATTGTATGAATAAAGAATGGCTTCCTTTTGCTTAAAAGATAAAAGCCAGAATGGAAATAGATTCTCAGGAGCTCTTTGTGGTTTGCTAAAGCCCCACCTTTGGACTGCCTCTTCTTCACCTGCCTCTGCTATCTAAAAAGTCATTTACAAGAATAACGGGTCTGCCTTCGCGACACCCTGCAAAGAATAAATGCAAAAGGGAAAGTCCAGATCTGTATGCAGAAACCTTTGAATCAGAGGTCTTATGAACTCATTGGCTGGTGGCCTTCAAAGCCAGTCTACAGTAGTGGCCAAAATTGTGAAAACCTTTTGGGAAAAGTGTATTTTTGAGGTTTGGTGGCTAATAACACCACTTTATTTTGGAGTAGTACCATAAAATGATATATCAATGGAAAGATAATTTAACCAAGAATGTAATGCAACAAAGTTTGTTCTATTATCTGTACTGTATCCTATGAAAAGCTATAGCCAAATAACCAGAAAAAGGAAACACAACTTGCTTAGGTTGGTCTCAGGTAGCTTTCCTTCATCTGATTGTAGCCAATGAGCGTGAGTGCTTAGAAAGCCAATCAGGTGTCATCTTGTTTTGGCCATGAGCCAATCAGATCACAGTAGGATCCAGTGATTGATGTCCTGTATTGAAGCTGAGAGGAGGACATTTGTCAGTGTGTTATGTGATCGCTATCAAGTTGGTTGGTTTTTTTGGTGTTCTTTCATTGAGTGAGCTTGTAAAACGTCATAAAATTAAAGTCATGGTGCAAAGAGTTGACTGGTCACCCAGAAAGCGATGTAAAATAGTATTATGAAGTGAACAAGGTTACAGTTATAAAGAAATGAGAAGAAAAATTGGTGGAAACTCAACCAAAGGGGGCATTTCTACTGTACACTTTTCCCAAAAGGTTTCCACAATTTTGGCCACTACTGTAGGTAGTTTTCCTGGTGACCCTTCACAACGGTGCTGGTGACCCTTCACAAACTTGCATCGATGTAAGAAATGTTCTTGCATCCATGCAAGTTTGATGCTGCTTTCTTTTTCTTTTTTTTCCTCCCAACTAACCAATCCCATCTATAGCTGTGGCCTTTTGGTATGGTCTCCTATTCAAGTATTAATCAAGTCTGTCACTTCCTAGCTTTTTCCAGATCCGTCAAGGTTGATTGGGTGCCTCCCTGGACCATAGCAGATCTTGATTGTGAACCAATGAGATGCAGATGTTACACAAGATGAAATATATTTGAGATAAATGAAACCAGAATAAGTGGTGAGTTAGAGCGTTCATTTGCCACTAATAGTGACACCTCCTAAATTTTTTATCGGTGAACAGATATTTAATACAGCATTTAGGAGATTTTTTCTAGAATTATAGATAAATAAAATGGGACAAACTCCAGTTAAAAACTGTGATGCGACATAGTCTTTTTTTTTTTGTCTTGATCACTACATGGATAAATTTGCGCAGATGAAGGTTTTTTTTTGTATATATCTTCCCTGAACATTTCTGAACAATACTTTGAAGTGAGTGGAAAGAAAGCTAAGTGATATCAAGTTCTTTAATCTCATCCCAAGATAAGCAGCCACTGAAAAGGATTTTCACAGGAGACGAGTTGAGAGTAAAACGGAACAGTCTGTAAGAAACGCAGCAAGGCAATCTTGAGAGGTAATATCTCAAGGTCTGCATTTTATTAGTTTTATCACAGTGAGAAAATCAAGCTGGAGAAAAGAGGAAGGTGGTAATTTACGAGCCAAAGGCTTTGAAGATCCAATCGCAATCAGGAAGATATAATGACAGCAACCCATATTCTCAAAATATAAATATTTGTGGCTGTCAGCCAGGTTATCATGTCATGGGATCACTTGTCTTATTCTTTCCAAGCCATGTCTTCCAAGTTACTAATGTTAGTTTGTTGTTATCGCAGTAGAAAAAGCTGCCCAGTCTTGAATCAGCTACCCACAAAGAAGTAAACAATTCTGATAAAGGTATAGAGGCAGGTATAATTTCACCTGGAGGAAAAGTAATAAAGGCTGTAAAATGGCCTCTGTTGAAAGATTTTCTTAGGAAAAAAAAAGTCCTTAAGAACTTGTTTAGTGTATTACTGGAAGAGGAAGAAACTGAAATTCTTTGCAGACTGGAAACAATCCTTAAATTCACTCCACATGGTCACCACCCAACATTAAACCTTTCAGCCAGGTTCGTTCATGGAGCTCCCTTCCATGTATGTGTGAAAACAAACTCAAGATGGCAACTGACATTGGATAAATGAATCCTTATCTCTTTTTCCCATGTGTCACGTGGCTCATGTAAAAAGCGGGCAGGACTTTGTGTGTTGTAGTTGCCATCCTGCAAGGCTTTTCAGAAATCCTTCATTAGTTTATATAGAATAGAATAGAAATTAATAGAAATTAATAGAAATTAATAGAATAGAATAGAATAGAAATTAGAATAGAGTAGAATAGAATAGAATAGTGTAGAGTAAAATAGAGTAGAATAATGAATAGAATAGAATAGAGTAGAGTAGAAATTAGAATAGAATAGAATAGAATAGAATAGAATAGAATAGAATAGAATAGAATACTGTAGAGTAGAGTAGAGCAGAGTAGAGTAGGATGGAACAGAACATAATAAACAGAGTTGGAAGGGACCTTGGAGGTCTTCTAGTCCACCTCCTGTAAAATCCCTTTGCCTTAAGCAAGTGCAACAAATGCAACACAAAGTGCTTGGAATAACCTGGAGGGTGCATTGCCTTCTTGACTGGTTAAGACAGGACCATCTTCCACAGAAGGGTGGGTTTTGAATTCTACGTCACCCTTGGTGAAACAATTGCAAATGAAAGGATCTGATGCTTTCTAAGCACGTTCCACCCCATGAATAAGAGATCTTGCTCGATTGAAAGAGATAGTCATTAACACCTGCTGCTTGTGGGATAAGGTAATTGAGAATGCAGAGTGCCAAACCCTTTGGCTACAAGCTTATAAATTAAAGAATATATGCAGTAGTAGTCAATCTTGCTATTATTATGAATAGATGTAGCAATTATATTACGCAGCCACTAGATGGCAGCATTAGCAAACATTGTGCAAGGAGAAAAGTTGAGAATTGGACAAAACTTTTAAAAGATTTAAAAGACATCTTTCCCCTTATTAATAGTTTATGTCCCGCAGCATATCAGAACAGGGCTTCCCTATGCAGAACGGAATTAAACAATTCCAAATTGATCTGGGGTTATTCAAGAGGCCTGGCACATCATACCAGGATAACGGATTTATTTATAAATTTGAATGCTTGAGTGGAAATTAATTAATTGGTTTGAATGTTCAAACAGGATCTCTTCTTTTTGTTTTTAATCGATTCAAATGTTTAAATTGAACTGAACTGATTTGGTCATTGCTACCTAAATTATACCTTTCTCCATTTTACCCCATTTCGAAAACTTGGCAGTTCAATGATGAACTGGCATGAATAACAGAATATATGCTTTGAAGGCTATCAAGAAACTGAAATTAAATGCTGAAAATTGATTATAATTTTAAGGATTCGGGAGGGATTAATATCAGATTAGCTTCCTTGATTAGTTTCCATACTGGAATAGTGGTATCCTGTCCCCCCTCATCCTTTTTTTCATTAAACTAGACGTACCCAATTCCAGCAACCGTTCTTCATATGTTTTAGCCTCCAGCCCCCTGATCATCTTTGTTGCTCTTCTCTGCACTCTTTCCAGAATCTCAACATCTTTTTTATATTGTGGTGACCAAAACTGGATGCAGGATTCCAAGTGTGGTCCTACTAAGGCTTTAATATATTTAGTATATCTTGGAGAATTGATGTAACTGAATATCCATGCGTTCAACTTTTATAAATTTTTAGAGTGACACCATTTTTCACCATCTTTTTGAACAACAGAAATCTTTCAACCTCTCTACTATCTGTAGAGACTTGGGAACTTCACTGTGTTTCTTTTTTTAAAAAAACAGGGGGGACAAAATTTCTGAACCTGCCTTTTCTCAAACAGATCTTCAGATGTAAGCTCTGTCAAAATGTATGTTTTGGCTTTTTTTTTTTTTTTAAAAAAATATCCAATATTTTCCTGATGGAATAATAAAACAGCTAATAATAGCAGTTGTGGAAATGTAGAAATTAAATACAATAGACCAGGGATGGGCATCTGTGGCCCTTTTATGACTTGTGGACTTCAGCTTCCAGAATACTTCAGCCAGAATGGCTGGCTAGAGAAATTCTGGAATTTAAGTCCACGGGTCATAAAGTTGCTACAGTTGCCCAGCCCTACAACAGACAATAACAAAAATGATATATTATCAGTAATAAAATATCAAAGTTCAACTGGGCAAAGAGTTCCCTGAGAATATCCACAAAGCACATTCACAATTAAGACAATGTTTCCAGGTTTAGAGCTATCCAGTGCATTAACTGGCTTTAATGTTGTATTTTAATTGCCTTCGGTGTAATTGCAATGCTTTATATCCTATACATCTGCACGTCTATATGTGTGCCTGTGTTGTGTGAATGTGTATATTGCAAGATGCCTTAAAAATTTGTGTAGTAGACAGAGAGATGCAAAGAGAGGAATTGGCTGGTATTTTGTGTCACCTTCCTCTCTAGAGAAGGATGAAAATCACAGTTAAAGCATTTGCATATGTTTAGCCCGCAGCAAAGAATTCTTTTTTATTTTATATAAATTTTTATTAAAAGTTTTACAAAGAACATCAAAACTAACCCAAACCACTAGAGAGTAAGAGAAGAAAAGAAAGTCGAAAGAAAAAAGTGCAGGAAGACAGAAGCAGAAGAAATAAAAAGAAGAAATAGCTTCTAGCAGCAAATACAAGCACAATTACAATATTAACTCTTGCTTTGTGAGAGCAAGATAAAATAAACTCACTTTTTCTGTTCAGATTTTTCTAATCACGGGTGCATTTTTTTTCCTGTTCCAAGCAAAAGAGTCTGAAGGAATAGATCTGGCAGGGGTCTTCAGATGTCGGAAGAGCTGCCAGGCAGAAAAAAAAAGTGGACTTGAATCATCACTGACCCAGAGGGCAGGACTAAAAAGAATGGATTAATATTTCAAGCAAGGAAATTCTTGCTAAATGTTATTCTATTCTATTCTATTCTATTCTATTCTATTCTAATCCTATTCTATTTTCTATTCTATTCTATTCTATTCTATTCTATTCTATTCTAATTTCTATTCTATTCTAATTCTAATTCTAATTCTAATTCTAATTCTAATTCTAATTCTAATCTAGTTCTAGTTCTAGTTCTAGTTCTAGTCTACTTCTATTCTATTCTACTTCTATTCTAGTTCTAGTTCTACTATTCTATTCTACTCCTATTCTATTCTAGTTCTCTTCTAGTTCTCTTCTAGTTCTAGTTCTCTTCTAGTTCTAGTTCTCTTCTAGTTCTAGTCCTATTCTATTCTATTTCTTATTCTATTCTATTTCTATTTCTATTCTAGTTCTAGTTCTATTCTAGTCCTATTCTGTTCTAGTTCTATTCTAGTTCTAGTTCTATTCTATTCTATTCTATTCTATTCTAGTTCTATTTTATTCTAGTTCTACTTCTACTTCTACTTCTATTCTATTCTATTCTATTCTATTCTATTCCTAGTTCTAATTATATTCTAGTTCTAGTTCTATTCTATTCTATTCTATTCTATTCTAGTTCTATTTTATTCTAGTTCTACTTCTACTTCTACTTCTATTCTATTCTATTCTATTCTATTCTATTCTATTCTATTCTACTCTACTCTACTCCACTCCACTCCACTCCACTCCACTCCACTCCACGCTACTCTACTCTACTCTACTCTACTCTACTCTACTCTACTCTACTCTACTCTACTCTACTCTACTCTACTCTACTCTACTCTACTCTTATTCTATTCTATTCTATTCTATTCTATTCTATTCTATTCTATTCTATTCTATTCTATTCTAAATATAGAAGCTCTGTTTATGCCACTGTATCTATTCAGGTTTCCCTGTGCGGGTCCACCTGGAGACAAACCCCTGCACCATTGTTTGTGCACCCATTATGGATGCCTGTGAGAAGCTGCCATCACTCAAGCAGGCAAAGCTTAACGGGCGAAGACGCTAGTTCAACAAAGCCACAAATAGAAACACACATCTGGAGGTGAATCAGAAGTCTGCCTTGCAGAGTACTTGCTAAAAGAAATTCTTTGTGAGCCCTCTGACAGCTCTGGGCGAGGAGAGCATATCGGCCCTTCCAAGTTCTTAATGCTTTAAGGAAAGGGACAGGAAGGCTGGCGCTTTAGCGGGTAAACAAGGATGCTTTCTTTTGTTGTATTGAAAGCAAATCTCTTCATTTCATCGGAAGGGGGGGGGGAGGAAAGAAATGGGGAAAGCCAACTCAGAAGAGACAGTTTGCTAAAAGTAGACGGTGCTTCGCTCTTTGGAGGGCGAAATTAAGGAAGAGCTTCATCCCTGCAGCCACGGAGAAAAGGCAGGAGACAAGACACGAGGCCAGTGAATTAATAAGGCACGACCAGGTTGCAAGTGAAACTCTGAATAAAGTCAAAGTTACTGTGCTCTCCTACTGATTTCATTAACCAGCAGCAGCTGAATACATTGCGCCAAGAAGCCGCATAATTTTAAATCTCCAGATCACCTTGAGCGTTTCCTACATTCTCTGTAAGAATCTGTCTTTCTTTTTTTTAAATCATCCAAGTCGTTTGAAGCCTCCTGTTCCCTCGAGATCCCTGTGTACTTTCTGCAGATACTCTCATCCCAATCTTTCTTTACATCACATAGCATCGTCTTACAAATAAATGCAGGGGAATGCATTAAGCAGATGGGTATGAATAGAAGATTGCAGTAGCATTTAAGACTTATATGCCGCTTCGCAGTGCTTTACGGCCCTCTCTAAGCGGTTTACAGAGTCAGCCTGTTGCCCCTCACAATCTGGGTCCTCATTTTACTGACCTTGGAAGGAAGGACGGAAGGCCGAGTCAACCTTGAGACGGTCAGAAATCGAACTGCTGGCAGTCGGCACAATTAGCCTGCAATACCGCATTCTAACCACTGCGCCACCAATTACAAGATACAAGCAATTCCCCCAAGTCAATATATAGGATAATTCCTAATGGATTAATCTTCCCTTACATTTAAGCACCACGTAATGCAGACCCAGCTTCATTATATATGGGTGACACCATCATCATTGGCCTTATTCAGGATTGCACCTAAATAAATCATAACATTTCCTAGTAGATCTGTGGAGATTCTCAAGTCATCCAGCCATGGTTGTCCCAAAGGTGCTTTTTCAGGAGGCAACTGGACTCTCTTTGTTTTTGCTTTTTGTTTTGTTTTGTTTGTTCTTTGTTTTACCTGGAAGATGTTTCGCTTCTCATCCAAGAAGCTTCTTCAGCTCTGAAGAAGTAGGTATATATTTAAATTTTACTTTACTTTACTTTACTTTACTTTACTTTACTTTACTTTACTTTACTTTACTTTACTTTACTTTACTTTACTTTACTTTACTTTTACTTTACTTTACTTTACTTTACTTTACTTTACTTTACTTTATATTTTTTATTTTATTATTTTCAATTTCCATCTCAAACAAGGAACTCTGGTGGCAAGGAGTTATAAAATCAATTAAAACCAATTACGGATATAATACCAAAAAAAAAAGGATATAGAAGCTGAGAAAAGTTATAATGCATAGATATTAATATAACCAGGAAATGGATCCTCCATCCATCTGGACTTCAGGCCCAGAGACATAATCAGGACTTCAAATTATTTCCTAGATAAATAATCCAGTTGTAATGTTCATCTTTAAATAGAAGCTGGGGATTGATCCAGTACAACCAGATCTTCAGAAGGTTTGCCCTTTCAAAACTTCCTGAAATTGATTCAACCTGGTCACCATCATCATTCCAGGTAAATAATATCCGGATAATAATATTGGAGAAATCATCCAGTCTGTGTAGTTTATCCAACTGCGAAATGCTCAATTTAGGGAGACAATTTTTGGACAAAGAGGCCATGTACTGGATGTCCTTTAGCAAAAGTGTCTCAATTTAACCAAAGACAATGTTGTCCCTGCTAAGAAACAACTGGGGGGAAAAAATACAAAAAGGGACAATATTTTGTATCATTTGTAGGGTTTCAATCGAAAGATTCTCAGGTATTTTACCTGGACTACGTTATCATACAGCGTTGATGCCATTAATGTATTACCAAAAAGAGCACGATTAATCCATGATCTGCCTTTCGTGTGATAAAACTTTAATAAGCAACTGCTGTCATAAAACCCAAATGCACGAGAAGTATGGTGGCCGTGGATAATAGGTACCCAGATCCCATTCAGAAGGGGTAAAAACCAGGATACCTTTTTTGCACCACTTCTAGATGTCAACAGAATTGAACTAGGACAGTGGTTCTCAACCTTTTTAATGCCGCGACCCCAACTGGTCGTAAGTTGAGGACTAAACCGGTCGTTAAGTTGAGGACTAAACCGGTCGTAAGTCGAGGACTAAACCGGTCATAAGTCGAGGACTACCCAACCGGTCATAAGTCGAGAACTTTCCCTGCCCGGGAGCGTCACGCATGCGTGGTTCCGCCCCCTGCACCGGCCGAGGCGTAGCTGGCAAGCGGCAGAGACGGAGCAGGCCGACCACCAGCTGGCCCAGCCCAAGGGAGGTAAGGCACCCGCCGGAAAAGGGGGGAAAAATGGCGGACAGCCTTGCTTGGCAACCCCCGTGAAATGGTCGATTGACCCCAAATGGGGTCGCGACCCATAGGTTGAGAACCGCTGAACTAGGAGTTAAAGCAGGAATTCTACAGCTCAAAACTGGCAGAGGGATCCTTAGCTGTTCTTCTGTGCAGATGTTGCTGCAACTTTGCATATCATAATAGGAAGAGATGCCCTCGGGCTTTTCCGTGCTATTGCAAGAAGAACAAATTAAACATAAATTCTAATACGGCAAAGAAAGAAAAAAATCCCCTCCAAACTCAGAATTATAACAATGCAACAGGATGAGAGATAGGACAAACATAGAAGCTTGATCTTTCTCGCCGACATCAGAAAAGGTAAGGACCGTCTCAAAGATCTCAGGATGTTTACGGGTATCTTGAGCTTCTCTGGAACTAGAGAGAGCAACTGTTAATCACAAACTTCTTCTTCTTCTTCTTCTTCTTCTTCTTCTTCTTCTTCTTCTTCTTCTTCTTCTTCTTCTTCTTCTTCTTCTTCTTCTTCTTCTTCTTCTTCTTCTTCTTCTTCTTCTTCTTCTTCTTCTTCTTCTT
>NW_015391820.1:17941-21929 GCF_001527695.2 Protobothrops mucrosquamatus | reverse complement strand
GGCCTTGACCCTCTCTACAATGCTCTCTCCATGGGGCTGCCCTCTAAAAGTATCCAGAAGCTCCAATTAGTTCAAAATGCAGCTGCCCGCATGGTTTTGCGCAGACTCAGACGTGCACAGGTGTCACCTCTCCTGCTCTTCAGCTCTCACTAGAAGCTTCTGGGATGAGAAGCGAAACATCTTCAAGGAAAAAACAAAGGAAGTCCAGTTGCTTCCTGAAAAAGCACCTTTGGGACAACCATGACCTGGAAGGATGGAGAATCTCCATAGAGATCTATAAGGACCTCTTGTAAAAAATTATCTACACGGACCGTTCTACAACTCTTTTTGCCAAACTTCCTTGGGACTCGGTTTCTCCTTCTGTGCTTTTCTTCTTAGAAGCACAGCTTGCCAAAGGAGTCTACTGATGAAGGCAGGAGGCTTGGACTGAAGTGACAATGTTGTTGTTAGTTGCAAAGTTGTGTCCGACCCATTGCGACCCCATGGACCACGTTCCTCCAGGCCTTCCTGTCCTCTACCATCTTCTGGAGTCCATTGAAGCTCCCGCCTCCTGCTTCAGTGACCCCCATCCAGCCACCTCCTTCTCTGTCGTCCCCTTCTTCTTCTCTTGCCCTCCATCTTTCCCAGAATCAGGCCCTTCTCCAGTGAGTCCTTCCTTCTCATTGGGTGGCCAAAGTCCTTGAGTTTCAACTTCAGGATCTGAAAGTGACAATAACTTCCAGATAAGCCTGATGGATTAATTGCAACCTTAAACCACAAGATAAGCACTGCCAGGAATGCATCAGCCCACATTTTGGCTCTGGAACAGAAATGGATTTCTAGCTAACTTTATTTTCTGCTATGGCACAAAGCAACGACGCCCCGGAGATATTTCTTTGCAGAAGGGGAGAATCACAACTCTCTGGGACAGCAAGATGAGCCCTAGCGAAGATCAAGGTGGCGTTAATTCATTACAGGTGCCTCATCTGAACTTAGCGCACCTGAGGCCCAAAGGATGTTCCTTACGATTCTGGACTTTACACCTGCCCCATTTTGTAGATTACAAGAGATGCCTCAAATCCATGTTTACTGTAAAGGGAACGATTCTTATCCCAAATGCTTTAGTTTTAACAAATCTGCACATTTAGCCGTTCTAAAGCCAGTACAATTTTTGCAGTTTTATACACTAGCTCTATAATAACATTGCATGCACTAGCTGTGGGTTGTATTCCACGGAAATTGTTATTACGTTTTAAACCGCAGTTTTAAACAACTGCTGCTGTTTTATTGAACCGTTCCGTTTAATGTTTGTTCTCAGAGGCAGACTCCAATTCCCAAGGAAAATGAAGTGGTTCTCTACTTGCTTTTACATATCCTCGGGAAGTCCTTCAAAAGATTTCAATTAATATTGCATCCTTAATTTATAGCTATTTATCTTGAGTGATATACTTTCCTGTTGGACTGCTGTTACAGAGCGGAGAGAGAGAGAGAGAGAATGACTTTTCTTTTAAACCTGCTGTAATCAAGAAGTCTCCTTCACGCATAATTATAATAGGCTACCTCCATTTTCTTCCACCTGTTACTTCTTGTCCTTCCCTCAGATTCTTTGGAGAATACGTCAAGCCCCTCTTCTCTGTGACAGCCCCTCAAGCCCTGGAAGAATAGCGTAACAGAGTTGGAAAGGATCTTATAGATCATCTAATCCAACCCCCTGCTTAAGCAGGAGACACTATACCATTTCTGACAGATGGTTGTCCAGCCTCTTTTGAAAGCTTCCAGTGATGAAGCATCCACAACATCTGAAGGCAAACTGTTCCATTGTTAATTGTTCTCACTGTCAAAAGATTTCTCTTTATTTTTAGGTAGAATCTTTCCTTGATCAGTTTGCATCCATTATTCCTTGTCTAGCCTTCAGGTCTTTGGAAAATAGGTTGACCCCCTCTTCTCTGTGACAGCCCCTCAAATATTGGAACACTGCTTTCATGTCTCCCCTTTAAAGACAAGACTGCTCTCTTGTCCCTCTTTGATAGGCTAGACACACCTACTTCCCTCAAACGTTCATCATATGATATGGCCTCCAGAACCCTTAGTATCTCTGTTGTTCTCCTCTGCAACAAAAGGAACGTTCTATCCCAGCCTTTGGCCGTCCTTGTTAAAGGCACAAGGACAAAACCCCTTTTGAGAAAATAGGCTGGAGACTCAAAAGAAAACAAACCCCTTTTAATATGGTAACCAACCTGCCAAATAGTCCAGAAACAAAAGCAGCAAACACAATCCAAATGGAGGAAATTGTCCATACAAAGCAGAGAAGTAGTCACCGGCAAGACTAACAGAACATGATCCCACGAAATACTTTGCAACGGATGCCTTCAGCAACCAGCACCGCCCACACCTTCCCTTTTTATACAGCAGTCCCAAGGCGTTGCCTCTCAGTGCCTTCTCCTCCTCCCCTGGAGTTGTCGTATTGACTGCTGCTGATCTGCTCTCACTAATTGCCA
Organism: Protobothrops mucrosquamatus; assembly: GCF_001527695.2. Taxonomy (NCBI): domain Eukaryota; kingdom Metazoa; phylum Chordata; class Lepidosauria; order Squamata; family Viperidae; genus Protobothrops; species Protobothrops mucrosquamatus. The sequence goes on along the minus strand of NW_015391820.1, from coordinate 19,452 downwards.
GCGTCCACGAGCATCAATCATCATGTCCATCAGGTGTGAATCCGCCAAGTCTGACTCATTCTCCCCACACAGCTGAGCTTCATCAGGAACACGACTGGAGGGCCCAGGCTCTTCATCAAACCGTGAGTCTTGTAATTCATCAGACCCTCCCTCCGATCCTGATGGCCCTCCAAATGCCTCCTCCACCTCCTCCTCCTCAGATTCCCCAGACTCAGCTGTTGGGAACACAGGCTGGCTCGGAATCACGACAAGGAAGACCACGAGAGAGAACAGGACAAAGCAAACCTTTCCTGCAGAACTCTAAATAAAATCGGGTCAATTTAACATAGCTAATTATGTATTCAACCTAAGATATGCAGATGATACCACTCTAATGGCAGAAAGTGAAGAGGAACGAAACAGCTTCTTGATGCGGGTGAAGAAGGAGAGTGCAAAAGTTGGCTTGAAACTCAACATTAAGAAAACCAAGATCATGGCATCCGGCCCTCTCAATTCCTGGCAAATAGATGGGGAAGAAATGGAGCTGGTGACAGATTTTATTTTCCTGGGCTCTAAGATCATCTCAGATGGGGACTGCAGCCAAGGAATTAAAAGACACTTGCTCCTGGGGAGGAAAGCCATGGCACATCTAGACAGCATATGAAAAAGCAGAGACGTCACCCTGCCAATAAAAGTGCGTATAGTCAAGGCCATGGTTTTCCCAGTTGCAATGTATGGCTGTGAAAGTTGGACCATAAGAAAGGCTGAGCGACAAAGAATGGAGGCCTTTGAACTCTGGTGCTGGAGAAGACTCCTGCGAGTCCCCTGGACTGCAAGGCGATCAAACCGGTCAGTCCTAGAAGAGATCAACCCCGACTGCTCTTTAGAAGGCCAGATCCTGAAGTTGAAACTCAAGTACTTTGGCCACCTAATGAGAAGGAAGGACTCCCTGGAGAAGGGCCTAATTCTGGGAAAGATGGAGGGCAATAGAAGAAGGGGACGACAGAGAATGAGGTGGCTGGATGGAGTCACTGAAGCAGCAGGCGTGAACTTGAATGGACTCCAGAAGATGGTGGAGGACAGGAAGACCTGGAGGAACGTTGTCCATGGGGTCGCGATGGGTCGGACACGACTTCACAATTAACAACAACAACAACAAATTACGTATTACCAGAATGAGGAAGATTTTAGAACCTATATATCATTCTAGCCATGATCCAGCCACTGCAGGGTGAAGGCTTCTTCTGCATGTTTCCAACTAAGATGGTCCTGATCTTACTTTTGCTAATATGGGTCCGCCATACTTTCTGATGATGTGGTCAATCCATCTTGTTAGAGATTTCTTTCGTGGATGCTTTTGATCAAGTGGGATCCGTTCTGTGGTCGCCATGGTGCACCTGCCGTCAGTCCTTCTTGCTGTTTGACCAACCCATTTCTGTTTCAATTCTTTGACTCTCTTGGTGGCATCTTATACTTTCGTTTGTTCTGTCATCCATGTGCGGGTCTTCCTGTCTTGTCTTGTGTGTGTCTTT
>NW_015391820.1:15063-17907 GCF_001527695.2 Protobothrops mucrosquamatus | reverse complement strand
TAGAGATTTCTTTCGTGGATGCTTTTGATCAAGTGGGATCCGTTCTGTGGTCGCCATGGTGCACCTGCCGTCAGTCCTTCTTGCTGTTTGACCAACCCATTTCTGTTTCAATTCTTTGACTCTCTTGGTGGCATCTTATACTTTCGTTTGTTCTGTCATCCATGTGCGGGTCTTCCTGTCTTGTCTTGTGTGTGTCTTTCCAAGGCTCTTTGCACCACTCCTAGGTTTTGTACCGATTGTGAGGTTAGTGTGTCCATGTTTCACCAGCATATGTTATAGCATATATATATATATATATATATATATATATATATATATATATATATATATATATATATATATATATATATATATATATATATATATATATATATATATATATATATATATATATATATATATATATATATATATATATATATACAAAAACAATTTTGGTTTTCCTGAGCTGTACATAGAACCTATATACAGCTCAGAATTCAAGAAAATCAAAATAGTTTTTTTAACTGTCTCCTCCTTTGCCCAGTTCAAAACTTGTCACAAACCTTTATCTTCAATAAGACATTTGGAAGCTGCACTGCACAACAGAGACTGCGGCAGTGGTCAAAGCATTACAAAAAAGCTTTCGGTGTTTGTTCATGCAACGAGCATGGCAGACTTGGGGATATGGGATTCACTGATTGATAGGTTTGCCATGCGCAACTACATCCTTATAATCAGGCTATCATCTGTCATCCTGATCACTGGACAGGCTGAATAATCGCAGAAAGGGTATATTTGTTTCTGTAACAGTGAAATTTCAGAAAGTTGGTGTTGTATGAGTCTAATCTGAGTTGTGCTTTCAAAGGATTAGTGACAAATTTATTACTTGCATGGCTGGCCCCTGTGTTTACCACTGAATCTGTCAAGAATTATTGGCAATTTATGATTATAAACCATCCATAATAAATGATAGGCCAAGTTAAGCCACTATAAAACGTTCATAGTGATAAGGAAGAAGAAGAATAGTAACACAAAAAATGATTACCGCAGAATCTTTCAGATCACCCTCATTATATTTGGACAAAACTAGCAGACCAGGCAGACAAATGTCAAGGACAGTTTTTCTCCCTTGCATGTTACTGTGTGGAGTGTTTTCTAAAAGAAGAAAAAAAAACCTAGGCATTATGATTCATTATTGCCTACCCTACAATGTGGAACTTAAATTGGCTTCATAGCAGAAGTGAAATCTTTTTTTATGGATTTTTTTTAAACTAATTGTGGATTTGGAAATCATTATGCTATTGCGCAAGCTTCCTTCCAGTTTTCTAATCCTTTGTTTTCAAGATTTTTATGAGCAGAATTATCAGTGTAAATGCCCAGAAAGGGAAATGGTTGATTGTATGGGCTATCAATTTAGTGTTGATTCTTACCAATCACATAGATAACACAAGTGAGATGGTTTTACGTTTAGCTATGTCAATGTTAAAGGGTGTTTCCTAAAGGATAGTTTCACAGTTATTCAATTCTGTGAGATTTCATGGACCATGAAAATCACATAAAGTGTTCATACCACTTTACAAGGCCTTGGTAAGGCCACACATGGAATAGTTTTGGTCACCATGATGTCAAAAAGATGTTGAGACTCTAGAAAGAGTACAAAGAAGAGCAACAAAGATGATTAGGGGACTGGAGGCTAAAACATACAAGGAACAGTTGCTGGAATTGGGTATGTCTAGTTTAATGAAAAGAAGGACGAGTGGGGACAGGATAGCAGTCTTCCAGTATCTCAGGGGCTGCTCCAAAGAAGAGGGAGTCAAGCTCTTCTCCAAAGCACCTGAAGACAGGACCAGAAGCAACGGATGGAAACTAATCAAGGAGAGAAGCAACCTGGAATTAAGGAGAAATTTCCTGACGGTGAGAACAATTAACCAGTGGAATAACTTTCCTCCAGAACTTGTAAATGCTCCAACACTGGAAGTTTTCAAGAAGAGATTGGACAACCACTTGTCTGAAATGGTATAGAATTTCCTGGCTGAGCAGGGGGTTGGATTAGATGACCTCCAAGGTCCCTTCCAACTCTTCTATTTCTATTTCTATTCTAACAAAGTAAGTACTCATCCAACTCCATTCTAAAATCATTCATGGCTCGGAAGGATGTTTACCTTCTCTTGCAGGTGTTAGAATTCAAGGTCATTGACCAAAAAGAAACGCATGGAGATCGAGAAGGATGGTTGGAAAAGAGACTGAAGAGGTTAATAGGAAACCAAGCTATCAATGGCTGCCAGTGCTGATGGTGGAATCATATTACCTCTGAATCGTAGGCAGCAGGGCTTGAGAGATTGGTTGCTTTCCAATGACAGAGAAAGGAGCAGTTACACAACTGCATTTTGATTTCCACTGGCTATACATCAGGTTAGCCTCGTTGCCCTAACCTGGCAGATTTTAGTCCTTTTTTCCTACAAGGGGAAGATCTCAAGTGTTCTACTTTCTTAAGTTTTTTTTTTCTGAACTGCAGGAGAGTTGGACTGAGCTGTCCTTGAGCATGCGAAGCTGGATCCAACTCACATTAGCAGTGGAAGTGACAACGTGCAAAAAACGAGGGACGCTGTTTTGCTTGATTACCTGAAGAAAACTACTAGCAACAAGACCCTTTGGTATTTTTTCCCCCCAAGTAAATCGTGAATGTCATTTTCAAGGTCACACATCACCTCAGGCTATTTGTGAGAACATCTCTAGCAGTTCTGTTTGGTTGACGCATTATACCCCAACGTGAAGTTGAGCTATTGTGCTGCTAAAAGTAATCGTCTCATTTTTGTCTATATCTTTCAGCCCTCTGTGTATAACAGCATGAACTCATTTTAT
>NW_015391820.1:10565-11629 GCF_001527695.2 Protobothrops mucrosquamatus | reverse complement strand
GAAGCTTTGGGCAGGAGACAGCTACATCCTTGTGAGAAAAAGTGATGTGAAAATCTGGAACACAGTTTCTCTTTTTTTTAAAAAATGTTATTGATAAGAGAAACCCTTTTCCAGATACAACCAAAAACATTTTCAACTCTTAAATGCAGAATATAGAACAAAAAATGCAAAATAGCTTAGCTACTGGTGTCATTATCATTTGTATCAGGGCAATATGTTGTTAATTTAGTATTACTTTTTTTGTACACTTTTTATAGTCCAGTAGTATAATTGAGGACAAAACTGGGTTTGTTACTGCTTATGCAGAGGCCACAAATATCTATTTACTCTTTCAAAGCATTTGACACTCTCAAAGCAGCTTATGAATCATCCAGCCAAACAAAGTCTCTTCATTAGATTTCCTTCCATAAGCGTGTTAACTTTTCTTTTTACGGTGGTGCCTTCCTATTTGCCTTTTTTACTGGACTTTTGGGTAGCAACAGAATATGCAGTGTATACACATGAAGTCATTTTACACAAACTATGAAAACAGCCTTCCCTACTTATCTAATCTAACATCAGTCAAAAGGATATATTCTTCAAGGTCTGTCTGTTGATTTGACACTTAAAAAAAACCTTAACTTTTTTTAACTTAAAAAAGCTAAACAAACAAACAATGTTTGTTTGGTTTGTTTTTTTTTGCAACATCTGCGGGCATAAAATAGCCAACAAGTTTGATGGTTCTTTCTAGACCAGCTTTCTCTAGCTTCCCGCTTCCAGTTAGGTTACAACTGGCTAAAAAAGAATATAGTACAGATGAAGGGCACTGGATGGTGAGACGTGATCCAGACTTTTGTCCATAAATGATGGAACTAATGGAATTGAGACATTTCCACCCCGGGCCACCCCAACGATGCCCTTGACGTGATGGCCCGTTGCCTGGAGGCCGTACGGGTCTGGATGGGGAGAAACAGACTCAGGCTCAACCCTTCCAAGACCGAGTGGCTGTGGTTGCCGGCGCCTCGGCATAGTCAGCTGACGCCATCGCTGACTATAGGGGGCGAAATTTTGGCCCCCTCAGAGAG
>NW_015391820.1:0-8329 GCF_001527695.2 Protobothrops mucrosquamatus | reverse complement strand
ACAGACAGACAGACAGACAGACAGACAGACAGGATAGTGATGATAGATGATATAGATAGATAGATAGATAGATAGATAGACAGACAGACAGACAGACAGACAGACAGACAGACAGACAGACAGACAGACAGACAGACAGACAGGATAGTGATGATAGATGATATAGATAGATAGATAGATAGACAGACAGACAGACAGACAGACAGACAGACAGACAGACAGACAGGATAGTGATAGATGAGATAGATAGATAGATAGATAGATAAATAGATAGATAGATAGATAGATAGATAGATAGATAGATAGATAGATAGATAGATAGATAGATAGATAGATACAGAGACAGAGATATACACACACACATATACATGTACCTAGGAGGTCTTTTAGTCATATATATGTATGACCTTGGAGTCTTCTAGTCCAACCCCCTGCTCAGGCAGGAAACCCTTTGCCATTTCAGATGGCTGTCCAGTCTCTTCTTAAAAACGTCCAGTGATGGAGCACCCACAACTTCTGGAGGTAAGTTGTACCACTGATTAATTGTTCTCACTATCAGGAAATTTCTTCTTAATTCCAGGTTGCTTTTCCCTTTGATTAGTTTCCATCCGTTGCTTCTTGTCCTGCTTTCAGGTACTTTGGAAAATAGCTTGACTCCCTCTTCTTTGTGGCAGCCCTTGAGATACTGAGATCATGTCACCCCTGGTCCTTCTCTTCATTAGAGTAGACATTCCCAATTCTAGCAGCCGTTCCTTGTATGTTTTAGCCTCCAGTCCCCTAATCATCTCTGCTGCTCTTCTCTGCACTCTTTCTAGCTCTGTTCTCTGCCCTCCGCTCTCTTTGTGGCGTCATAATGCTTTACAAACCTATATCTTGTGTTCACCGACCATTCTCGGCTTCATATTCTGCGTCATTACAGGTCCCTCCCTGTCGGTTCCCTTTTTGTTTACAGCCCTTGATTTTAAAAGTAATTAACTTTTTCCCAATTCTCTCGATGCATCAATTGTTCTCTTGTGCTAGATGAGGTCTTGTTCTCCAGGGGATCATATCATTCTGAGGTACATCATTCAGGGACATTTATATCCCACCCCCCTTTTTTTTGTAAATAGTGAATGAGGGTATTAAAAGAGCTAATTTGATTCACATCAATTCAACTGCTGTTTATATATATATATATATATTTCTCCCTCTGAAAAAAATTGTTGCCAGTTTTAGCCCATGGTCATTTCGTGTGAATCCGCTTGTTGTTAAGATCGAAATGCAAACCCACAAGGAGAGGCATTTACTGGGGTCAACATGAATTGTGCAGTTTCACTTCTTTTTTACATTGTGTAAGTCAAAAATTGTTCCTTTACAACGCAATGCATGCTGACGTAGATCGGAGTTCAGCGAAGGAGGGATGTTAAATGGTTTTAGGCCAGGCACTGGTGAGCTCATAATATTTCACTCAAGAATTGGTAGGGGGGATAACCTAAAATAAAAATTCCATTAAAAGCTATTTAAACCTTTGCAGGAAAGACAGAATAAAAATCTAACCGCATTTTAAAAGTCTAGCTTCAAGTTAAAGCTGACGTCTGACGATTTCAGGTAATTTTGTGTAGGCACAATAAGATCTTCTGAGATGCCATATGAACAAAGGTCCATTCCTGCATACTAAAGAATCAAACTTCTGGCAATGGAGGGGCATCCCAGAATTCTGCACGTGCTGGCTGGGGAATTCTGGGAGTTGAAGTCCACCCATCTTAAATTGCCAACGTTGAAAAACACTGTCCCAGGTTGTGTTGCGTTGGAAATAGGAAGAGCTTGTCACCCCCAGCTCATGGGGAGCTTTTCTCTCAACCCAACCTGCCCAACAGGGATCCAGTTTGTAAAGACCTTCCTAATTACACCCTACTTACTCTCCAAAGCAGTTGGGATCCCTTTTGCTGCCGGATCTGTGCTCCAAAAATCTGGGGAACCACCAGAATGTGGGCAAAGCTCTGTTTTTTTTTTCTGCCAACTGAGGTCGAGCCACGTTTTGCCACCCTGAATCTGGTAGCCTTACACACACACACACACACACACACACACACACACACAGAGAGAGAGAGAGAGAGAGAGAGAGAGAGAGAGAATTGATTCTTATCTATCATCTACTTACCTGCCTTCCTACCTACCTATCTATCCATCCATCCGTCTGTCTGTCTATCTATCCATTTATCCGTCCATCTATCCGTCCATCTATCTATCTATCTATCTATCTATCTTTCTACCTACCTACCTACCTACCTACCTACCTATCTATCTATCCATCCACCCATCTGTCCGTCCATCTATCCATCCGTCCATCCGTCCATCCATCTATCCGTCTATTTATCCATCTATCCGTCCATCCGTCCATCCATCTATCCGTCTATTTATCCATCTATCCGTCCATCTATCCATCTATCCATCTATCCATCTATCCGTCCATCCATCCATCTATCTATCTATCTATCTATCTATCTATCTATCTATCTATCTATCTATCTATCTATCTATCTATCTATCTATCTATCTATCTATCTATCTATCTATCTATCCATCCACCCATCTGTCCGTCCATCTATCCATCCNATCTCTCCATCCGTCCATCCATCCATCCATCCATCCATCCATCCATCCATCCATCCATCCATCCATCTATCTATCTATCCATCCACCCATCTGTCCGTCCATCTATCCATCCGTCTATCCATCTGTCCATCCATCTATCTGTCTATCTATCCATCTATCCATCTATCCATCCGTCCATCCATCTATCCGTCTATCTATCCATCTATCCATCCATCCATCCATCCATCTATCTATCTATCTATCTATCTATCTATCTATCTATCTATCTATCTATCTATCTATCTATCTATCTATCTATCTATCTATCTATCTATCTATCTATCTATCTATCTATCTATCTATTACAGGCATCTCTATCTCTCAACCTTTTGTTAAATCTGAACTGCCTTTACAGCAAAGCTAAGTCCCCCCCCTCCCCGCAAAACACAAAGTCTGCGCCTTTACTTATTCGATAAGTTGACAAGGACAAACACACACATACACACGCACACCACGTGCTGACTTTGATGCAGTCTAAACTTTTCACGGCTTTGGCCCCTCCCATTCTACAACCGGGTGATCAAAGCCGGCTTAAGATCACTACAGCCACACACACACATACACACACACAAATCTCCATTTCCCCAAAGTGAGATTTTTTTTTTTTTGCCTCTCTCAGTCCCTCGACCTGGGCGCGTCTTTCGGGCGTGGCGGCGTTCCCACGGCTCCTACTAGCAGTTTGGTGACTCTCCGGCTGCCCGGGTCCTCCCTCCTTCCTCTCCTCCTCCTCCTCCTCCTTCTCTCGGAGGGCTGCTGGGCGCCTGCATCCCTTGGCCACCCTCCTGCGTGCGGATCCTTGGAGGAAGGCGGCTTTCTCCGGGCAGAGCTGGCTTTGCAGACCCGGTGAACGGAGGGGAAGCCCGAGGGGCTGGAAAGGAGGCAGCCGGAGTACCAGTCCCGACGTGCTCTGGGCAAGGGAGGGAGGAACGACACGCGTCAGTGACAGCCAAGCTGCGTGTTTGCAGAGTATCCGGAGCGCAGCCTCGCCCTCCTTTCCCCAGCTCCTCTCAGACCTTCGGGGGGCTCTGCTGGGGGGTCCCCTGCCGCCCACCCTCCCCTCTCCCGGGTCCCGGCTTCGGAGGAGCCCCAGCGGAGCCCACCTGCACGTCTGAACCTGCCTTCTAGCCAGCCCGGCGTGGGCGCTGCCTTAAGAGATGAGCGGATGCCGCAAAAGGTGCAAACGGGAAATCTTCAAATTCGCCCAATATCTTTTCCGGGCCCTCACCGGGACTCTCCAGACAGGTGAGATCTCTCTGGGCTTCTTGTAGTAGGAAAAGTGGGAAAGGACTTTCCCCCTAATATCCAACGTTCATCCTTTCCCAGGTCATTCTCAATGATTGAGCTGGAGGTGGGGGAAATCGCCTCCGTGTCAACATGTTTTTGGGGATGCCGGGCTGCAAATGATACCCAAGCAGGGAAAAAAAACCATGTGGAATTAAGTTAGAGAATCTGTATATATATATATATATATAAAAGACGCATGTGCAGAGTGCTACTGGATACGTTTTCATCTGGGTTTGGAACCGAGTGCATTTGAATATGTTTCTTTTCTTAGTTATAATGTCTAAACTGGTTTGTGTTATCTTAGTATTAGCAGAGTTCATCTGGCAGGGTAAACTTAATATTGACACTGGGTTTTATTGTGGCGTTAAAAAAGTTTGTCAGGAATTGTTTGGGGGAGAAGAAGTGAATTGAGTAGTAGAATTTGCAGCCTGTGAATTTTTTTTTCTTTCTAATTTCTCTCCCAAAAGCAGAATCCTTGAAACTGGATGCTTGAAAGAAGTTGATGTGTGTGTGTGTGTGTGTGTGTGTGTGCACGTGCACACACAAAATATTGATTAATCTCTAGTGTAAGGTGGGTGAGAAGAACAGTGCGTTGGTAGATGTATCTTACTTTAAAAAGAAAAGCTGGGATTTAGAATAGAAGCAGGCTGTCATTCTAAATAAAGGATGCATTTTTCCCCAACGGTGATAAGCATATGTCAGGATACCACATGTCTTGGGTGACAACTCCATGTAATAATCCTGTGTTACGTTAACATATCAATTGCTTTTTTTTTCTCAAGACAATGTTTTTCTCTTCCTTGTTAAAAATGTCAATTTATGATGAGCTTGTAGGAAATGGCAATTATAGTTGCTATATGGATGAGATAATGGAAGATAGATATAGCTGGACTGGGCTGTAAAGAAGTTTGTGCGTAGATATTACACAAAATCAGGAAATAGGCTACTGTAATTAAAAGCCTGAGTTTGGACAGACACAAATGGGCTGGTCTCAGCATTAACTCTTGGTTACTTACTAAGGTTTTTATGCCCTGATGTGTACTACGCTGTTTGTCTCAAGTTTTGATAGGGGAGTCTATAACTCCCAGATCCCAAATGAGTGATTGTGTTGCTTTATTTATTGATATTTACTTGAACTTACCATAACTCTTCCTTTTCTATTTTTGCTTCTGTTTCTTTTCTGCACCTTCCATTTTTTCTTTTTATTCTTGGTGTTAGTTTTTATCATTGTAATTGCAATTGTTAATAAAATTGCTGTTTTAAAAAAGGGAATCTTGAACTATCCCTACTGGTGAGTCAGTTGTGACTCTTGCTGGAAAAAATATCCTCCACACTCAGGTCAACAGCTTCTCCCAAGAGCCCCCATGGGCTTCCCAGTTCTGCTAAGTTTTTTCCAGCTTCGGAGTCAACCCTGTAGTTTTGCCAAAGTGCCACTCTAAGTTGGCTTTACCTCCTTGGCTGCTGTCTCTGATTGTTCTTCCTTTGACATTCATGCTTCCCACACCTTCCTTTTCCCGTGCTACTTGTATGAGCCAGTGGGGACAATCCATCCAGAGTTAATGCCTTCCTTTGAATGGAAAAGAATTAGTCACAAACGAAATCCTCTCGTTAGGAGAATTCTCTTCCATTTTAAACCAATACATTAAGCTGGAGCTTAATTCTCCCACCAAAAGTCAGCAGGGATTTAAAATAATTTGCTTTTGAATGTTGAGACTTGTTTTTAAAAGAGTTGATGGCAATTTTGTTTTTGTTTTTTAACCAATGAGCCTGGAACATCCATTCTTTTCCTCTTGTGGTGTTCCTTCTGACGTCTCAATTTTAATTTGTTGAACTTTATAAACCCCAGTCCCACTCAGCTCACGCTAGGCAGGGTGTAAACGTGCTACATCTCCCTAGCAGTGAACTGCCAGCCAATCAATATTCAGACTGTCTCAAAATGCCAGAGTGGTGCAGCAGCTGGAATATAAAATATACCCCTCTCTGTTCATCCGTGAAGTAAACTGGATGACCAGTTTCAGATCAGCATTCTGCCACCGTGGGGTATCAAGACTACACTTCTTGTAATCCCAGCAAGGTTTCAGATCCAGTTTCCAGAAAGTGCTGTGGAATATAGAGGAATGTGGGAGACAGCAACCCAGGTCTACTGCACCTGAAAGGAGAGGCATCTTTTCCTAAGTTGATGCTTAGCTCAAATCCTTAGATTGTCCGTTCTCTACGGTAGTAGAGATGACTGAAGTTACGGGGTAAATTCAAACAACTGCTTAGCCCTGGTTGCATTCATTCCAGTGATGGCTGAGACTTTAAATCCAGGGTGGTCAACATGACCCCTTTAAGACCTGTGGACTTCAACTCCTCAACCTGTTGACTCAGGAATTCTGGGAATTGAAGTCCACAGTCTTAAAGGGGCCAAGCCCTGCTTTAAATTATGCTGTCCCCCCATCCCCAGTGGTTCTGCCATGCACCACTATCTGTATAATCTTGGTACGCCAAACTCCAAGGTCCATGACTGATGGTTGTGTACGAAGTCACCAATCACCATGCTGCAGATTCAGTTATTGTAATTGCTGCTGATGATGATGACTGCTCTAAATGATTGAGTGATTGATCTTCCAGTGCATCCCCAGCATTTTTCAGGAGACCACTTGTCAATCAACATCCCCTTGTTCACGAAAAGAAAAAAATGGGTACAAAAATTGCATGTCTGGTTGTCTTTCAAGAAGAACAAATATAGAGGTTCTTCTACCTATGAGAAGAGGTCAGGGGGGACCAGATAGGCTGAGAGACCCCATAGGAAACCACCATTAGTTACAATCTCCTAATTTGGAGGCAGGTATCTCAAAGATTGAAGCCAAGATATTTTCTGCTGCATTAAGCTTTCAGGAGACAGGAAGGCCTGGAGGAACGTTGTCCATGGGGTCGCGATGGGTCGGACACGACTTTGCAACTAACAACAACAAGCTTTCAGGAGGAAAGGATAAAAATGTAATTAATGATGGATGCAGACAGCAAAAATCACCCTTTGACACCAATTTTATAAAAGCTTCATATCTTCAGCTCAGTACATTAACGATCAGACTCTGTAACACTCAACATTCTGCCCCTTAAGTTTGACCTGAGCCGTGCATCTGTTTACAAAGATCACAACTTTGCTGGGTGCCAATCCCCCCTTGTGAAATTGGAGAGACATGTAGGCTCACACCATATGTGCAAAATTTGGAGACACCACACGGTGCCTCCTTGGACCATTAATTGTCCCACATTCCAGCTCTCTGGTTCCAGGAGATTCAGTAGCATGATAATAAAGTGGGGGATGCCCTAGTAGTTCATGCTTTTGCAAAATGCAGAGCCTTTTCCCGTTTTCTGATCTTTTAATCAAGATGCAACCTTGTTTGTCATTGAATGAAGAAGGGCAGAGCTGTGCTTGGCTTCAGCCTGACCTTCCTTTATATCCGTCCCCTTGCCTCCACCCTCTCCCTGGAAGAAGCAATCTTCTCAGTGGTATCTTCTGGCTTGTCCAGTTTTGCAAAATGACAGAGCCAAAATGACAGCTCTGGAGAAAACTTCAGGAAAAGGACAGGCCACATTCTGAGTTTGCCTTGCAAAACACTGGGTGCTATCTAACAAAATGAAATTCAGTGGTGAAAAAAGTAAGGTTCTACATTTAGGCAAGAAAAACCAATTGCACAAGTACAGCATAGGTGGCACCTTGCTCAATAGTAGTAACTGTGAGAGGGACCTCAGAGTCCTAGTGGACAATCCCTTAAATAGGAGCCAGCCGTGTGCTGCAGCTGCCAAAAAAGCCAACACAGTGCTGGGCTGCATTAACAGAGGGAGAGAATCAAGATCACGTGAAGTGTTAATACCACTTTACAAGGCCTTGGTAAGGCCACACTTGGAATACTGCATCCAGTTTTGGTCACCACGATGTAAAAAAGATGTTGAGACTCTAGAAAGAGTGCAGAGAAGAGCAACAAAGATGATTAGGGGACTGGAGGCTAAAACATATAAGGAACAGTTGCTGGAATTGGGTATGTCTAGTTTAACGAAGAGAAGGATGAGGGGGGACATGATAGCAGTCTTCCAGTATCTCAGGGGCTGCCCCAAAGAAGAGGGAGTCAAGCTATTCTCCAAGGCGCCTGAAGGCAGGACGAGAAGCAACGGGTGGAAACTGATCAAGGAGAGAAGCAACCTGGAACTAAGGAGAAACTTCCTGACAGTGAGAACAATTAACCAGTGGAACAACCTGCCTCCAGAAGTGGTGAATGCTCCAACACTGGAAGTTTTTAAGAAGAGACTGGACAGCCATTTGTCTGAAATGGTATAGGGTTTCCTGCCTGAGCAGGGGGTTGGACTCGATGACCTCCAAGGTCCCTTCCAACTTTATTATTATTATTATTATTATTATTATTAT
>NW_015391819.1:0-22313 GCF_001527695.2 Protobothrops mucrosquamatus | reverse complement strand
TTCCTTGCCATGTCTTGTAGCCCAGTTTGATTTCTCCACTACTCAGTAAGCCTTCATGGTATACTAGCTTCAGTGCATCTTCTTCACTGTCCTTCAGATATTCTTCCAATGCCTTTTTTTCTTCTTCTTCAGCTCTCTGTATACTTGCAACATTCCATGCCCATCTATTTTCCTTGGTAAGTAGATTCTATCAACATTACTGCATGGATGAGGTGGATTATTATTCCTATTCCTAAATTGTTGCTTAGCAGAAATGTGCTTCCTAAAATTCAGACCTATGATCAAAGACCAAGAATGGAATAGAGTTATGAGAAGAGTCTGAATGGATCATGCTACTTCAGAAGGCAGGTACAAGAGAATAACATGGGTGTATATTCAATGATGCAGAAATTTCAAAGGGATAGCTATGTTTGATTATTACTGCAAAACCAACACTGTTTTGGTACAATAAAACCTAAGCAATTATTATAGCAAAAGCTTTTATGGACTGTAGCCCACTTCATTAGATGGTAGTTCATGGGAGTATTTCAAAATAGAATTAAGTTACTATTAGAGACTTTTTGTGTCATGGTTCCGACAGATGAAACTCTTTAAAAGAACTTTGAGGCATTGTTTACCTTAAAGAATCAAAAATGTTATTCGAGAAACAAAGTTAAAGCCAAAAACTGAATTCCCCTCCCCTGGGCACAAAGTAGCAAAGCACAATTCCCTCCTCCAATTAACAGTCATAAATCACATTCCCCAATTAGCTTGAAGCCTGGGCTTTCTTCCCAGCTCTCCAGCCGGCCAAATCTTTATCAGCTCTGGGCACAGTAACCTTGATTCCCACGGCTGAGTTACTGTTGTTATGACTAACTGGACTCTCATCCACATCCCCCCTTCCAGAATCATCTAACTCTAAAAGCGAAAGAGAAAAGATGGCTACATTTCCATCTGTTGTCAAAGCAAGAACATCCGATGTTAGCAGCATTGACACTTTGTTTTAATCTAAGGAAAAAAGCTCCTGCATCTGCTACAGTAACCCCCCACAAGGATAAAGTTTTAGAATATTTTTTCCAGTGGTAGGCCAGGTTTGGAGAATATTTATTGAGTGTTCATAAACTTTTTTTTCCTGAAATCTAAAGTCAGTAGCACATTTCAGAATTCTAAGACATGTATTCCAATATGATCTTTACATACAACACTACACTTTTATTTGACAATAAAGGATCCTGAAAATGGCAACATTCACTAGCACAGATGATGTTACTTAGTTTGGGTAATGAAACATCTGCAAGAAAACAAACAAGCTCAGAGAGCACCAAGGACCCCTCATTTCAACCCTGAGCTACAAATATCCCCCTTCATTGGTACATTCATCTCTACATAGACTTTATTTCAAATTTACTAGTTTTTCCTTTTTCATAGTCCCTACTGAAACACACATCCAGGCTGCTTGCCTTCTGATTTACTATCTACCTGGAAATAGACAGAGATGGCTGAGGCTTAATAGCATGTAGGGGCATAATTTATTAGTATGTACACTCATACACTTTCAACAGAGATACAGGAGTTTAGGATTATATGCAGTAACATACAGCCCATAATCTGTTAAATCTTTTTCTTTTTTTTGGTGGTTTCAAGTCAGTGTTGAATTCTGGCAACTGCCTGGACAAATCTCTGCAGTTTTCTTGACAAGATTTCAGACGTGATTTACCCTTGCCTCCCTTCCTAAGACTGACAGGGACTGGCCCAAGGTTGCCCAACTGGTTTTGTGCCCGAGATGGAACTAGAACTCATGGGCTCCTGGTTTCTACCCTGGTTCCTGGTTTCTACTCTGGCACCTTAACCATTACTGTAGCTCTTTCTTTGAACTTACAAAAGGTTTATTTTTATGATTCAGGCATCCCATGCACTCAGCTATGTGTTCTCATACTTACAACTTTCCCTACTATGAATTGTCTTAAGCTTATATGGAGTACTGAAGGAGACAAAGATGCCACAATCTAGTGGTAATGTACATAAATGATGAAGATCCTCAGAATGGGATCCCTTATATCACGGGTGTCAAATTTGCCACGTCACATGACGTGTTGTGATGTATTGCAAATTTTTTTGCATTGCCGGAGCTGGGGTGGGCACGGCCTCCATATGATGCAACCGGCCCATGGGCCAGCAGTTTGACACCCCTGCCTTATATCTTCCTTTTAATTTGTAGCCAGCAGCAGCTGTCAAACTTTCATTTCCATGTCAGCTCAGCCTTTTGTTGACTTGTTAGGTTGTTGGATCAAACATAACTTGGTTCATGACAGCAACTGTTAACTTATCTCTGGTTACCGTTTTCTGGTCCTTGTCTGATCTTGAAGGATTGTTTCTATGTCATCACTTATCTTTGGTAGCTGGTGTCCTGATCTGATGGCTTCCTTCCCCCCCCCTCCTCCCTCTATATGCTCATGCTTTTCTTTAAATTCTGCTGCCTTTCTATCATTAAAGTTTCCAAATTACTGCCTCTTTGTGAATTTTCAGTTTTTGTTCTTCTATTTATTTTACAAGAGAAAAAAAATCCCAGTAGGTAGCATGTAAATGCCGTATGAATTATGAATTACTGATTATATATCCACCACTGTGACAAATTGAATGAACTGAGATGACTTCAGTGGATATGCTTTGTCATTGTGATGGAGGCAAGAGAATTTCCCCTGGCAGATTCAATGAACAAAGTTATATGTTTAAAGAAGCTCTCACCAAAATTACTGGGAAAATTTACATCTATCCAGCCTTCTCATGGTGTCTATCTGCCACCATCACAATCCCAAATATATTAGGGAGGCTCCTCAACTTTGCTTTCCCCCCCCCCACAAGACTTCCCTGTTTTGTTCTCTGTTAAATTCTCTCCATCCTACATATGAACACATTTGCAAATCTGAACAAGCTCTTGTGAAAAAAACATAGCGAATGGTATTTCATCTGGCTGCACTGGCTGAATTCAACAAATTTCTATTCTCATGACAGAAAGGACTGTATTATATACTCTGAAAGTGCAAAAGACAACTTTATAAAATGAGTAATGTGTGTATTTGTGTGTGTGTGGGGGGGGGCAGGGGCAGTCCTACTTCAGTATCTTAATTCAGAACACATAGGAAATCACATCCAGGTTTGTAAGAGTTAAGGATCCAGAGCTCTTTGTCTCACATTCTTTCTTCAATACTTGCATTTTTGTCTTTAAAAAATCATATTTTTCCTTATCCTATTTATGAGGATATATATGACTTAAAAAAATAGAACTAGATATGATTTCCATTCATAAACAGAGTTGGCATCTGAGATTTGAGCCAGCTATGATATAACTGAGGAAAAGAAGGGAAGTACCCAAATGCTAAACCAGACCAAAAAAATTTCTTTCTTTCCATCCAGTTACTCTCATTTTAAGGCAGGGGCTCCTCTGATCCAAAGAGGGTCAAACTTATCTGGTTCTTTTATCTTTAAGGCCCCTTGTAAAGTAATGTTATCTTGACATTTTAATTCTGCTTCTTTCAGGCTTGTGATTTAACAAGGGAGGTGATTCCAAGTAAAGCCCATAAACCATCTGGGAAGCTCCTCATTCGAGATGCCGAAGGAATAATTCACTGGCTGCCAGTAAAACAAAATTGCCTTTGAAACACAAATAATGTAAAGGTCAGTTATATGAACCAAATTTACCTTTTGTCATCCAGGATGGAATGAAAGAGTCTCAACCCAGCTTCCGAATAGGCCTGAACAAGATGGCTGCTGGGGGTGACACAAGGGTTCTTGCAGATTCAAAGTAGTGCTGTTCAGCAAACTGCTTCTTGAAATTGTGGCCAAGTTGGTCTGTCATAATTGCTTCACTTTCCTCTTTAGGTGGCTTACCCTGTGAGATAGCAAGAGAAAGAGAAGGAGAAAGACTTTGGCATTAATAGTAATGTCACAAGCAAAAAAAAATTAAAGCATTGTTTATGTATTTATTGATTTTTATGACTAGTCCATTCTTGGACTAGCAATTGTGGTTGCTAATATAGGATGAAAAGCCCAAATAAAAAACAATGAAAGGAACAACAGTGAATACTGGTAATAGAATAATGGTGCCCAAGAAGAAACCAAACACAAACCACAAAAAGGTATAGAATCACATCCACAGATACACCGAAGGTCCAGATCCATGCCTGAGCAACATTCTGGTCTTCAAAGTCCTACAACATGTTGGGGTGAAAGAATCTCAGGGGACAGGATAGTCCAGAGCACAGCCATATTTCCTGATTCCCTCCTAGATATCATTGTTTAATAGACAGGACATAGACAGGACATGCCTGCCTTGTCTGATGAAGCGGGACAAGACAGAAAGAATCAGAGATGGCCACGCAAATATGGGAGTTACAATTAGGCAAACTATCTAACATGCCAGATAGGAAGAAGAGTTTTTCACATGTCCACCCACACTTGGACTCCATTGTTTCTAAGTATGGAAGACTGGATAATACATAGAGTTGCAAATCTGTTGTTGCCCAATTGGATGCATTTGAAGATGAATCCTAACCTTCTGAAAGGGGTGTTTCCTAGTGAATTTAACTATTATCTCTCTCTTGTTTTTCTTTCCATCTGCAGTTTTATATCTTTCCTTTACTTCATCCTGCTTCCAGATGTTCCTTTCCCTTTCCCTTCCTTGCTATTTCTTTCTCTTGCTTCACACTAGTCCTATTTTTTTTGTCTTCGTTTTTTTTGCTGGTCCTGATGAAAGATTTGGAGGGGGTTTGATATATGACTGTGAGTGGATGGTTTGTAGGAGGCAGAGAGAAGAATTAGTATATGCAAATTGAGGGTTGTTAATTTTAAATGGGGTTTCTTTATTTTATAAGCAGATAATTTTAATCAGTATTTAATTGATGATGATTAGTTTTCCTTGGCCTACCGTATTTGAGCTTAGGCTTCTGGCAAGTGCCTCTGCATCTATACACATATAAATGTGATACGTGTTCACGTTTATTGAGGAGAAGAAAATTTTCCCACAAAGTGGTTCAGTGTTTGTTACCTCACAGCACGGGACCAATTGCATCCAGATACATCAGTCCGAATCTATCAGTTCAACCATGGCATATGTTTTTGATAGGCAGCATGGTCTGCAGCTGCCATTCTATTAGTGGTGGCTATCATGCTTCATTCCCCTCACATGATGATAGGTATGTCCACCTTCCAAGACCACACCAATGCTGCATATTCAAGCCAATGGCCTCTTTGAAAGCATCCACATCAACAATGCAGAAAAGTCTGGAGGCCAAAGTATCATCATGGACTGGCATGCACATCCCTTCAGACTGTTCAGCTATAGCACCACCACCACACTTAGCCACTCCCTCAGAAGCTCTGTCTTTCCCCCACTTGAGTCTGTGGGCCAGAGTAAGCAGCAGAATGATAGTTTCCTTTGCAATAATCAATATTTGCCTAGAACATCCAGGAGCAGCTCTACCATAATTGTGAGCCTAAACACTGCAATAGTAAGTCATGAGGAGATGTGCCAGGGAGACATCATGCCAAAAACTGCAGGTAGGGACCATATGAGAGTTCTGAATAGTTTTGCAATAGTGGCGGATATCTGTAGCTCAGGTGTAGGATGAGGGTGAAGGTTCGTTCTCCGAGCTTCACCCTCACTTCTGAATAGTCGTATACATTTCCCACGAATAGCTATGGGCACACATGGAGCATAACCTGGGCATTAATTATGTCTTTTTCTGGACCAGGAGGCCCTTGGGTCAGTCATTGGTGCTTTTATCACATCACACATGGATTATTATAATACATTCCATATAGGGCTACTCCTGATGACCATTGGAAGTTGGTCCACAATGCAGATAGACTTGCAGCCATACAAATCCAATGAAGTAATTTAAATTAACACCTGCAGAAGCTGATGAGGGCATTTTAGAAACTAGAGTGGAATAAAGAAAGACCCTTCCATTACCAGTGGTCCTTACAGAAAAGCAAAGGAAAAACAGAGCAGCCATATTGGAATCCTTGGTTTTAATGGGACACCATTGGCTCATTGGGGAAAGATTATGGAAGTGACTGACCCGTGGATGAAATGGCTCTCCAGGAGAGCAACCAACCTTTGCAGGAGGGACATAATAAGCATACTAGTCAATCAGAGAAGAGGCTGTGCCTAAATCAGAATGAAGTACACTAGGCTAATTGCTCTTAAGAGTTGAAAACAGCTCAGCTGAAGACAAAACTAGTTTTTGAATTGGAGCAGGAAAACACTGGAAGAGAATTTGTTTTTTGGCTTAGAGTGGGTGGAAGACGGTGCTGGCTGTTCCTACCATTAGAAGTGGTGGAAGTTTTGTACTAGTAATGGGGCAAGCGGAGAGTGTGGATAAGCCTATGGCCTCCTCTGGATCTTGCAAAAGCCAAAAGACCAGTATAAAAATTAATGCTTTTTTTTTTTTTTGCAGGGGCTGGAATAGACTTAAAAGGAGGCAAGTCAAGTTTTTGAGACAAGTCAAAGATGTTTCACAAAGATGCTTCGCATAGGCCTAATCAGTTAACCATTGCTATAAATTGGGGTCAATTTATCCTTTTCTAATATTGTGTAATATATCTTTTGGCTACCTTGTAAGAATGAAAAATACATAAAAATACACAATGCACAATGCCTTAGGATAGGGATTCATAAATCCTTCATTGTCTACTTCAGTTCAATGAAATGCTCTACATTTCTTTCACTTAGGCAAATAATCTCAATACAATAGGGAAGGAAAAATATTTTGTTGTCAACAAAACTTGTACAATGGTGAGGTTTGAGAACAGCACTAGTGACTATGTAGAACAGTGTTTCCCAACTGGAACCAGTACCAAATGTGTGGATTTCAAGTCCTAAAATTCCCTAACATGGCCAGTGTTGAGAATTCTGGGAAGTAAAGTCCACAGCTAAAGTTGGAAAACAGTGAATGAATAGACAGATAGATTCATTTTTATTTTAAGGACAGCTGTCAACCTTGTTGGTCGGACTGGGGCACATACCTCAACCTAATATTTTCCAGTACTGGCCCAGCATATGTAGCTATCTGAAATGGAAACAAGACCAAATTCCTTCACTCTAAGAACTTCTTTATGTCCTCTTTTATCACTTCACATGTTGAGGGAGATACAAAGTTCGGGTTCTTATTCTTCTGGCTGCCTCAACCATTGTTAATTGATGTTATTGTAGTGTTTCTTTGATGTTGCCTGTCCATCATCATCTGGGTCTGCTTCGTGTTCTTTGACCTTCTCCTCTTTTTGTATATGCCTTGTATGGTATGGAATCCCAAGACAGTCTCTCCAGGGGAGCAAACCACTCACCTTTCTGCTTTTATTTGCAGTTTAGGATTGGTTCCATGCCAAGTTTTTCTCTTATGGTCTCATTTCTGATTTTATCTTTTCTGGTCACTCCAGGAGCTTTTCTTGAACATCTCATTTCCCTGGTGACTAACTTTCATTTATATTTTATTGTTTTATTGAGCTGAGGTGGTGAAGTGGTTAGAATGCAGTATTGCAGGCTAATTCTGCCCATTGCCAGAAGTTCGATCCTCACCGGTTCAAGGTTGACTCAGCCTTCCATCCTTCTGAGGTCAGTAAAATGAGGACCTAGATTGTTGAGGGCAATGTGCTCTGTAAATTGCTTAGAGAGGACTGTAAAGCACTATGAAGCAGTATATAAGTCTAAGGGCTATTGCTATTCCTATTGTAAGTGTCCATGTTAAGCACTGGTAACAGTGTGGGGATGAATATGCTTTGTATGAGATGTTTCTTTGTGCTGATCAGTACTGCCTTATGTTGTAGGAATAGAGCTAGATGTCCCAATACTTGGTTTGCCTTATTGCATCGTATGTTAATCTCTTTGTCCATTTTACCATCCTTGGTGAATGTTGTTCCAAGATATTTGAACTTTGATACTTGTTTCATGCTTGTTCCCTCTATTACTGTGTTTAAGGTATGCATTTCCTTCCAATTGCCATTACTTTTGTTTTCTCTTTGCTGATTCTCATATTATTTGTCTTGCATTCTTGGTTCATGACTATAAGATGTTATTGCAGTTTCTTAGGTGTACTTGCTGCAAATGCCTGATCATCTGCAAAGAATAGTTTGTTGATATTATTTCCATTCTTGGGTTTGGCTTCTTTCCTTATGCTGTCAATGTAGATGATAAACAATAGTGGTGATAATACCCATCCCTGTTTTACTCCAGATGTTACTATGAAGGTTTCTGATGTTCCTTGGTTTGTTCTAACTACACTTCTGCCATCACTTTATAAGCTTTTGCATACTCTAATAAGATGTTTACTTACTCCCTATTGGGTCTAAGAACAATCCTGTAAAATGACTTGCTACATTCAGACATCAGTTTTGCTTTATTTGTCTGTAGGTTTTGCTGTCTAAATTGAGAGAGCTGGTTTAGTCTAGTGGTTAAGGCACCAGCCTAAAAGCCAGGAGATTGTGAGTTCTAGTCCTGACTTAGACATAAAAGCTAGCAGAGTGACTTTGAGCCAGTCACTCAGTCAATAGTGTCAAGCTCAGGCAACAAAGCAATTGGTCAATTTCTGTCACAACCAATGGATCAACATTTGATTGATTTTAAAAAAAGACCCTGCTCTTGCAGGAAAATGCTAGGGAAAAAAAAGCCTTCTAAGTCATATTTCTTTCTGCTACTTAGTAGGGTTGTCCAAGGTCATTCCAAAGTTTACAGCTATCCTGAACTCATTGGGAAATCATGATATAAAAAGTCATAAATGTCCTGGGGCTTTTCCCTTATTAATGGCTCCAACTATTAATCCAGATTAGCTATTAGTACAGCGCCAACATCTATCTGACAGAAAAATATTCCTTTCTCTGCAAAAGGGAGCTCTCTTTTCCTGCTCATTCTGTGAGGTTTTGGAGTTTTCCTTATTGTTGCAATGTACTAAAAGTGCTGGTGTGGTGTTATTTTTTTTCCTGTTACATATTTGTCAATGACTATGCAGTCTATTTTACGGCTGCTCCTTGTTGATCAAAGGAAGCTTTGAGAGCTGAATTCCAGTATGAAACTTTCATTTGTGAACTTCATTGGAAGCCAGGAAGGCTGTGGACAGCTGAAGACAATCTGACACATGTCTTTGATTATGTGCTTCATTTTGACTCCTAGTGACCACATAAATAGCAATAGCACTTAGACTTATATGCCGCTTCACAGTACTTTACAGCCCTCTCTAAGCAGTTTACAGAGTCAGCACTTTGCCCCCAACAATCTGAGTTCTCATTTTATCAACCTCGGAAGGATGGAAGGCTGAGTCAACCTTGAGCCAGTCAGAATCAAACTGCTGGCAGTCAGCAGAATTAGCCTGCAATACTGCATTCTAACCACTGCACCCCCATGGCTCTAAATAAATTTTCTCCATGAGAATCTGTCCCTAACCAGTTTTTTCAGCTCTTCCAATGGTGCAGTCATTACCACTGTAACTGAGCCCATTCACTTTGCAGCTGGTCATCATCTTCCTTTCTTTGCTTCCACCTTTTCCAAAATTAGAGCCTTCTATAGGGAGCTGTGTCTTTGCATAATGTGTCCAAAGAAGAATAATTTGAGTTTGGTCATTTGTGCCTCAGATGAGAACTCTGAATTGATTTGTTCGATGATCCATTGTTTTGTTTTCTTGGCTGTTCACAGAATTCACAGGAGTGTTCATTCAAAAACATCAGTACTTTTCCTATCCTGGCACTCCATAACTCAGGAAAGTCCAGAACCCCTCCTCCCTAGAAGAATTACAAAACGATAAGAAAACCAAATGCAGAGGAATGTTTCGGTTTAGTTCTGTAATTATTCCTAATTGAGCTTTGAACTAATATTTATCCAACTTGATATTAATGGTCTGGTAACAACAACAACAACAACAACAACAACAACAACAACAACAACAATAATAATAATAATAATAATAATAATAATAATAAAGTTGGAAGGGACCTTGGAGGTCATCTAGTCCAACCCCCTGCTCAGGCAGGAAACCCTATAACATTTCAGACAAATGGCTGTCAAGTCTCTTCTTAAAAACTTCCAATGTTGGAGCATTCACCGCTTCTGGAGGCAGGTTGTTCCACTGGTTAATTGTTCTAACTGTCAGGAAGTTTCTCCTTAGTTCTAGGTTGCTTCTCTCCTTGATTAGTTTCCATCCGTTGCTTCTTGTCCTGCCTTCAGGCGTTTGGATAATAGCTTGACTCCCTCTTCTTTGTGGCAGCCCCTGAGATATTGGAACACTGCTATCATGTCTCCCCTCGTCCTTCTCTTCATTAAACTAGACATACCCAATTCCAGCAACCGTTCCTTATATATTTTAGCCTCCAGTCCCCTAATCATCTTTGTTGCTTTTCTCTGTACTCTTTCTAGAGTCTCAACATCTTTTTTACATCGTGGTGACCAAAACTGGATGCAGTATTCCAAGTGTGGCCTTACCAAGGCATTGTAAAGTGGTATTAACACTTCATGTGATCTTGATTCTATCCCTCTGTTAATGCAGCCTAGCACTGGGTTGGCCTTTTTGGCAGCTGCAGCATACTGCTGGCTCATAAAGAGAATCCCTTCAGCCGGTGCCTTGTAAAATAACATGCCTTCCTCCGCACCTCACTCGTCTATTTTGTAAGTCTAACCCCTCCTGTTGGAGCCTTCCTGTTTTATATTAAATGGAGCTTTCTGTAAATGAAAAGCATCTTCTCTTGATCCTAGTTTTGGTTTCCTTCCAGAAATCTAAAAGGGCATTTCTCTCTCTCCCACATCTATGCATTACGAATGGATTTGCTTTCAAAATTCATTATTGACTCCCCTATAAACCATAACCGATCGGCTCTTAACCTGTTGTAGCGGAGGATACTTTCAACAATTTTTTCCCAAATATAGAGTGTGATTCCCTTTATAAGAATAGGGAAAGCTTGTTAGTTAAAGATGGGAGCTCTTGTCTTGTCCTGTCTTTTCGTGCTGTATTTTATAATCTCTGTTAGGCTTGACACATCTTAGAATCAATATTATACAATTGCCCCAGACTGGCAAGAAGGATAGGAGGATGGGACTAGCTATCTCTCTGTGTATTTGTGGATAAAGGAGATGGAAGGTCATTAACTTTTTGATATGTCTTGCCATCTCCCTAGTTTGGCTCAGTTTTTCACATTCATTGCTGGATGCTAAAGCATCATTTGTCAAAGCCTTGGGGTGCTGTTTGAAGCAGATTTCTTAGTCCTGCTGCAAGGAAGAGTCATCTTAATTGAAGGTTGGGGGCACAACTAAGGATCCTATATTTATTTTCCCAGCTGGATTCCTTGATTTTAATGATGATGTGACAGGCAGAATCTCCACTTCCCTACTCTTTGATGTTAAGTGGAAAACTGCAGCTAATAGATTTCTAACTGTCAGCTGGATGCTTGAGACATAAAATTTTGGTCAGGAAGATGTAATACTGCTAAAATAGATGACAAAACTATGGCGACAGCCCCTGTTGCTTCATTTTGGCACATACCTGCCTGTTTATTTCAAATCTTTTTTTCAGGGAGTGCTTTCTTTGTCTTCTGAAACTATTCCAAAGTAAGTAAGTAATGAATCAGGTTCAATATACACTCTGTTTGACCCCATGGAAGTTCAGGGCAAGGAATTCCTTCCAGGTGCTTATAGATCAAACCCCATTAAAAAGTGTCTGACAGAGACACTTACTTTTGAATGGTGTGCTCTCTGGATTTAGAGATGAAGAATCTTCATTATTATGTACATGAGAATGTGAACTCACAGTTGCCAGTTCTTTAGCTGGTGTTGGCTTTCACACACATCATGTTCCTCCCAAGAACCTAGGATGCTGTAATGTATCAGCATAGTATATGTGCAGATCCAAGCACTGTGACCTTTCAACGTGCAGATTTTTTAAGGGTTGTCCAAGATTTTTGTGATATGGCATCCAATGTTCCAGTAGCCACTGGAACCACTATGGCCAGTTTATGCCATAATCTTTCAACTTTGATTTTCAGATCTTGATACTATGTGATCTTCTCCAATCTGCTCTTCTAGACTACCAGCCCTGGTATCGCCAGGTCAATTATCCATACTTTCTTATTTTCAGCCATAGTTAAATCTGATATAGTTTGAGCCAAGACTTTATTTGCTTGTATTCAGAAATCCCACAATATTTTAACCTCCTCATTTTCAACTCTATGTTCCCATCAATTTTTCATTACTGGCACATTATAGGTTTTACGTATGTACTAGTGAATCATTCTGGCGATTGTGTGATATCATTATTTATAATCTGTTATAATTATTTAGGCTGAGAAAAGAGTGACTAGCCCAAAATCATCCAGCCAGCTTCCATGCTTAAAATGAGACTACAACTCACAGTCTCCTTCACAGACCAGCAACTTAACCACTACAGAGAACCAGATCTCAATTTACATGGGAAACTGGATCAAGGGATTACTATGCTTCTCTTACTCCAGATTTGTTCCAAAGCTTGTAAGCATACATTACACTGTATATTTCAGTGTTTATTTTAATATTTTTTGGTATTTTTTCTCTCTTGGGGTGATCAAAATGTTTTAATAACCTATATAAAAAATATACAGAACAGGGGAAAACTATTGAGCCTATCTTTAGTTGAAGTAAGATTGTACATACTTTGAATTAAACAAGAGCCCTACAAGTATTGCTAGCTCCAACAGACCTAGCCAGATCAGGGAGTGATTCTGAGTGCTCTGGGTTTATAATCCAGCCTTAAAACCACCCAACCAGAAACCTAGATAAATGATTAACCCACACAACAGATCTGGAACATTTTCAAGTACCAGTCCTGGAATCCAGAAAAAGTCACAGTGAACCAGCTGAAGGAAAGAAATCCTGGTGCCAGAATACTGTATTTCAAAAACTGGCAACTCTAACTATATCTCAGTTATGACTAATTTGATGGCATATTGATGGCTATGAGATGAAAAACAAAAGCAAGAGCACCAAACCTGGAGCGGAAAACTGGTCTTTATTGATTGGGCTTATAAAAACAGATTATGCAGTGATCTAAAATGACAGCTGATGTATCCACCCATAACTCTTCGTTTAATTAATTTATGCATTTAATTGATGCCGGTAAGACAGAAGGTAGATTTTTCACTGCATAGGAGCAATGATGGTGTTGTTGTTTTTTTCTCCTTTTATTTTTGCTGCCTCAGCTTACAGAATTTATAGGAATGAAAGTAAATTAGACAAGAAAGCTGAAGCATGACTAAAAATATTGTCTTTCTGTATTATTTTTCTTTTGGACTTTAAAAAACAGCTCTGGAACAAAAATAACAGTTTAGCTGCTGCACAAAGTAGTAAACTAGAATGGAAAGGAGGATTTCTCAATTTCTTTCTTGCCTGTTTTTTTTTTAATTTTAAAAATAACCCCTTCCAGGGGTGGTGAAAGGAAACATGGGGTAAATCCAACCATGTCTAATCCTTGGGAAATAAGTATTTTCACTCTCTGTTGCCTAGAAGCTTCAAAGCCACTATGGGGAAGGACTGGTTGGGGAGAGAGGGAAAGAAGCTGAAGGGAGGTGCCAAAACCTGAAGAAACCCTTGTTATATTCAGGACTTTGGCTCAAACCTTTCAAACTCCTCCAGCCCTCCAAAGAAGGGTCATTTGTAGGAGATTTATCTCCCCTGTCAATAGAATAGAATAGAATAGAATAGAATAGAATAGAATAGAATAGAATAGAATAGAATAGAACCTTGGAGGTCTTCTAGTCCAGCCCCCCACAAGTAGAGGAACCTATACCATCTCCGACAAGTGACTGTCCAGTCTCTTCTTAAAAATCTCCAGTGATGGAGCGCCCACGATTTCTAGAGGCAAGTTGTTCCACTGGTTAATTGTCCTCACTGTTAGGAAGTTTCTCCTTAATTCCATGTTGCTTCTCTCTTTGATCAGTTTCCAACCATTGTTTCTTGTCCTGCCCTCTGGTGCTTTGGAGAATAATTTGACCCCCTCTTCTTTGTGGCAGCCTCTCAAATACTGGAATATTGCTATCATGTCACCCCTATTTCTTCTTTTCTTTAGACTAGCCAGACCCAAGTCCTGCAGCTGTTCTTCATATGTTTTAGTCTCCATGCCTTGGATCATCTTAGTTGCTCTTCTCTGAACTTTTCCCAAGGCCTCAACATCTTTTTTGTAGTATGGTGACCAAAACTGGTTGCATTATGAGCTTCTTCTGAGGGAAGGTAAAAGACACAGGTATCCCCAGGAGATGGTTAAGAAAGTCAAGGTAGAGGCCATCAGACTGTGATGGATCAAAGCTCTGCTCCATGTGTGTCACATATAGAAAAACTGGCAGAGGGTTGATCACAACTTTGCGGCTACCATCTTGATTTTCTTTTTCTTTTTCTAACTATCCAGCAGACAACCCGACAAAAAGGACTTTTCTTACACTTACAAAGAGCTTACACATGGCTTTGCCATGTCAACCAGCAGCCATTGTGGCATGTTTTTCCTCCACCCCAAGTTTGTGGGAAGTCTCTTGTGAAAAAGTTCCTGCCACATTTAGCAACACTGGAAAGAAAAGCTCTTAAAGAATTTTGCTTTGTCATCTTATCAAACTCTTACCAAAGTGTAGAAGTGCAACATTGAAGCTGTGACTTCCGAAAGGACAGAGCCTGACAATGCATATCTGATGACGGAGGTGATTGTTTCACATCTAAACATCTGAACTAAGCAGCTTTCGCTTTGACGGCTTCAGCAGTTCCATGCCTGCCCCCCATGCTACCATATATAACAGAGTGAAAGGACAATCTGTCATCCTTTTTTTTCTGGTGTGTTTCATATACATATTTAATATATTTTGCTGTTCGGCGATATGTGAGACTGTATTACTTAGCCATAAAAATCTCCAGGAGATGTGCTCGTCACTGGTTTGGAAAATTACATTAGCAATATATATTCCATCTGTGTAGCGACTTGGCCCATTACAAATTTATGCCCTTAATAAATTTTGTTCTTGAAACTGAGTTGGTTTCATAGGGGAGGCTCTCAGAAGTAGGGGGAGAAGAGGAATTCTGATCTCTGTACAATAAACCAATAAATATTATGTGTTCCTCTCAAGTTTGCTAATAAAACAAATTGATTATTTGCCACCTTAATTCTGGATAATAGCGGGTGTTAATTGCTTTTATGAACAAAACTTTTCCTCCCCCTTCCCATTTTCAAGCTTCTTCCCCCTGTTTTAAATTAGTTCATTAGGAATGAGCATCTATTATTTAATAGCTTAATTTCCAAATATTACCATGATAACTAAGCCTTACATAGGAGTCTCAGGTCTGCATGGAAATGTACCAATGGTTTCATTAGCAGGGCTGATTAAATAAAGATGAAAAAGAAATGGATCTCTATTAACAGAGGGGAGGAGGATATCAAGGAGAGACAGCATCAAAGGAAACTTTTAATAATGTGACATATTAAACTTAAGTTCAATATTAAGCTTTTCCCTTTGTCCAAGCACGTAGTATCTCCTAGTTTTGGGGGTTAAAACAGAAAACAGAAACCGACTGATAGTCCTTGACTTGTAACCAGTTGCTTAGCAGAAGTTGTGAGATACTTCCCCAGAGCTATTTATGACCTGGTTCCAAAGTTACAATGGCAGCCATCCACTGTCACATGATTGCATGGCAACAAACCCACATTTACAGCCACTTGCACCATCATGTGACCGTGGTTTATGATGGTGGGGTGGGTTTTGTTTTTTTTTGCCAAAAACTGGTGTTTATTTCTGGTTTTCAGCCAAAGGTGCATAACAACCGTGGCATTCACTTAGCAATTTCAGTATTTGCTTAACGCCCATCATAAAAATGTAAAATTGGGCTTGGTCATGTGATGACCCACTTAATGACTAGCACGATGTACGACTGTAATTCTGGGCTGAATTACCATTGTAAGTGGAGGACTTCCCTCTGTAAGGCAGTAAGGGGAAAAAAGCCGATTAGGAATGAGCAATTGGCAGCTGACAAAAATGGCAATATATTGTGAAATGCAATTGTTTTTTTTTTAAGTTTTTATTGATTTTTTAATACAATTCAAAAGTACTTATTCAACAAACATGTTGTCTGAGTTTATCATTCACTAATACAAACTGAATTTCTAATCCCGTATTCTTTTCTCTAGCCATTGATAAAATAAGTCCCAAGTTTGATAGTATTCTTTTTCTTCTTTTTCTTTCAACCTCAAAATAAGTCTGTCCATTTCTGCACAATCTAGTTTTTTTTAATTATTTCTTCCTCTGATGGTATTTCTTCATTTTTCCAATATTGTGCAAATTTTGATCCTTGCTGCTGTTATCACATGTAAAATCAAGTATATACTTTGTTTGTCAGGTTTTTCTGGCATTATACCTAATAAAAAAAGTTCAGGTTTAAAATCTATATGTTTTCCCAACATCTTTTCTAACCAAGTATGTATTTTTGTCCAATATTTCTTTGCTTTAACATATGTCCACCATACATGATAATAAGTACAGTATCTGACTTATGATTACATTTCCAACATCTATCTGACATATTTTTAAACATTTTTGCTAATCTTGCTGGTGGCAAGTGCCATCTATAAAACATTTTATATATATTTTCTTTGTAAGAAGTTAACATTGTGAATTTATAATTTCTTTCCCACAAGTTTTGCCAGTTCTCTAAATCTATATTGTATCCAAACTTTTTTGCCCATGTTATCATTTTTTTTACTTGTTCATTTTCCATTTTCAAATTCAATAAAAAGTTATACATTTTCTTAATTAGTTTCTCATCAGAGGTTAATAATATATGATCAATCAGTGTCTGCTCTTTATAAAATCTGTACAATTTAACATCTTTATCATATTTCACTTGCATTTGTAAATATGCCCACCATGATAGATCAATACCCTGGTTTTCCATCTCTTGTTTAGATTTTAAATTCCCCTCAGAATTTAGAATATCTTTATATTTCCATATTTTCTCAAGACTGACTAAATTTGGATGTATGAAAGCTATCCTGTTGAAAGCTATCCTGGTATTTTCAAGTATATTTTACATTTTATTTTTTCCCATGTTAGCAATAATGCATTTCTAATATAGTGGTTTTGAAAATATTTATGAATTCTATGTTCCCATGCCATAAGAAAGCGTGCCAACCGAGTTGTAAATCATGTCCCTCTAAATACAACAACCTTTTATTTCTAAGAGTTATCTATTCTTTTACCCATGTTAGTACTGATGCTTGATAATATAGAACCCACTCTGGCAAGTCAAAACCTCCATTTTCCTTAGCCTCTTGTAACATTTTCAATTTAATTCTGGCTTTCTTTTCTTGCCAAATAAATTTTAAAATTAGGGAATTTAAATCTTTAAATAATTTTTTCTCCAGTTTTATAGGTATCGTTTGAAATAAAAACAATATTTTTGGTAATAGATTCATTTTCACTGTAACAATTCTTCCTAGCATCGACAGTTGCAAATTTTTCCATTTTTCCAAGTCAGGTTTTATTTGATTCAGTAATTTTATATAGTTATCTTCTTTTATGTTGAACATCTTGCTGTCAAGTATATTCCCAAGTATTTAACCTTTTTGACTATTTGTAATTCTATTTTTTCTGACATTGTTTTTTTTTCTGTAAGATTTTTAACTATCGCTTTGGTTTTTTTTCTATTTATCTTCAGTCCTGCTCTCCAAACTGTTCTATCTTTTCCAATAATTTAGGAATCATCTCTAAAGGTTCCTCTAGGATGAATACCAAGTCATCTGCAAATTTATAAGTTTCACCTTTTATTTCTAGTCCTTTAGTTTCTGGGTCTTGTCTAATATTTCTATTTAAAACTTCCAAAGTTAAAATAACAATGGAGATAGTGCACATTCTTGTCTTGTGCCTTTTCTTATGTTGAAATTCTCTGTGTAATCTCCATTTACAATCACTTTTACTGTTTGTTTGTGATATATTGTTTTAATCATATTTATAAAATTTTGTCCAAAGTCCATTGTTTTTAATTATTGAGTCATTAATTGCCAAGAAACATTATCAAATACCTTTTGAGCATCTAGAAATACTAATGCCAATTGTTTCCCTGGATGCATTTCATAATATTCCAATATGTCCATTATAACCCTTAAGTTGTTTTTTATTTGTCTCTTTGGTAGAAATCCATTTTGATCTGGATGTATAAATTCAGTTAGAAATCTTTTCAGTCTCTCTGCTATTATTGAAGTTAAGATTTTATAGTCCACATTTAATAATGATATTGGTCTGTAATTTTTTTATCTGTGTCAGGTCTGAGTCCTCTTTTGGTATCAAAGTAATATTTGTTTCTGTCCATGTGTTTGGGAGTTTAGCCTCCAATAAAAGTTCATTACACATATCTTTCAATGGTACACTTAATGTATCTTGTAGACATTTGTACAACTTTGCCGGGAGCCCATCTGGTCCCAGTGTTTTTTCATTTTTTTTTTGTCTTATAGCCTCTGTCAGTTCCATCATTGTTATTTTCTTGTTTAACATGGTTTTAAGGTTTTCTGGAATTTTGGGTAAGTTATTTTTTTTCCAAATATTGAATCGTTTTCTCCCATGAAATTTCTTCCATATCATACAGTTTCTCGTAATATTCTTTAATTATCTTTTTTATTGCTTCATTTTTAAATTGTAAACAGCCATTTTCATCTATTCAGTTGTTTATCAATTTTTTCTCCTGTTTTTTAAGTTTGTAAGCTAGCCATCTTCCTGGTCTATTTGCATTTACAAAAAAGTTTTGTTTTGCTCTTTTAATTTGCTGTGCCATTTTTTCTGATTCTATTAAATTTAGTTTATGTTTTGTTTTCATTTGTCTTCTTAGTATTTTATTTTGTGGATTTATTTGTAGTTCTAATTCTAGTTTTTTAAATTCTTCCTTTAACAGTATATATTGTTGTCTTTTTTCTTTTTTTTTTTGCCATGTATGTTATAGCTACACCTCTAAAGTATGCTTTGGCTGTATCCCATACATTTTGTAATGTTGTATCTTCTTTTTTATTTTCTTTAAAAAAAGCTCCATTTCTTTTGTTGCTAATTCTAAAATGCTTTCTCTTTTAATATAGATTAGTTCAAGGTCCATTTTAGTTTTTTCTGTATTCCTTTTCACATCATTTTTAAAGGATTATGGTCTGCCCAAGTGCCTAATTCTATCTCAATCTCCTGCATATTAGTTCTTAATTCAGGCGTCATCCAAATCATGTCAATTCTAGACCAGGATTTATGGCTATTCAAGTAGAATGCATATTGTAGTTTTTCTGGATTAGTTTCTCTCCAAGTATCTTGTACACCAATTTCCTCTATCATGTTAAAAAAAGTCTTAGGTAATCTCTTCCTCTTTTTCCTGTTTGCTACTTTTATAGTCTAATGTCCCGTCTACTATTGCATTAAAATCCCCTACTAGACAAATGTTTTGATATTCCATTTCTACTATTTTTCTATGAAGATTTTGTTTATTGTTTGGTGCATATATTAGTACCAAAAGTATCTGTTTTTGATGTAAAAATATTTCTACAAATTATATCAATATTTAATTTCTACCATTTTTTAAAGATTCTTTTCATTTTTGATGGAGAATTCAGTCTGTTTATGTTCACTGAGAAAATTCCGTTTTCCTTCTTCATTTTATTTACTTATATTTAGGTCTTGTTGATCTCGTAGTCCTCTGCTCTCTTGCCATTCCCTCACCCTCTTGATCTGGTTTCTCTTTCTCTTCTTCTATTTGTGTAATTGTTTCCTCTGTTGTTTGTTCTATCTGTTTCTGGCCTTTTCAATCCTCTTGTTGATATTTTCATCCAGGAATGCTCTGTTTCTTTCGTCAAAATCATCTGCTTTCCAAACTGAATCCAAACGATATCTTGTATTGTTCCAGTTGATTAAGATCCCTTCTGGCATTAACCATCTAAAGCTTACACCTTTTGCAATTAACTTTGTAGTCAAAAAGTGATATTGTTTTGGGGTGTCCCTTTTTCTCTTAAGAATCTGCTTCAACACCACAATTTCTTTGTTTTTGTATTGTAATGGATCATCCCTAACTCTTCTCAGTATCTCATCTCTTATTGTTTTTGTTACAAATCTTACATGAACTTCTCTAGGCAGTTTGTGTTTCCTCACATAACTTGAATTCATTTGAAATATTTCATCAATTTCCATTTGTATCTCTGCTCTTTCTGTTTTTAGAGCCTCCGCCAGTAAATTAATAACCACTTCTGCTATATCTTCCTCTTTATCTTCAGGTATATTCTGAAATCTTAAATAGTGTACAGCTTTCTCAATTTCCAAGGCTGCAACTGCTACTTCTAAGCTTTGATTTGCTTGTTCTAGCTTTTCATTTTCTTGAATTATTGCCTCCATTTTTATCAGTTTCTTCTGATTTATCTTCCATTTTCTGAATTCTTTATTCATTTTTGGCAATCATTTGTTGATGGGCATCAAATTGTGTCTTTATATCAAGCATTTGCTCATTTAGCTTATCTAAGTTGTTTTTTGTCTCTTCGTGATTTTTCTGCATTGTTTCTTGAATTAGCTGTAGTGTGGCTTGCATCTCTTTTTGAAAACTGTTCGTTTTTTCTTGTTGTAACATTGTTTCAATAGATCCCTGACTTGCTGGGCTAGATGTTCCAGAAGAAGGTGCAGAGGAGGGTTTTTTTTTGTAATTTTAGTGAGATTTGGTGCACTCATTTTTCAATTGAGCAGGTCTTGTAAATCCACAAAGAGAAAAGGGGAAAAAAG
The DNA here is from genome assembly GCF_001527695.2 of Protobothrops mucrosquamatus. Classification (NCBI taxonomy): domain Eukaryota; kingdom Metazoa; phylum Chordata; class Lepidosauria; order Squamata; family Viperidae; genus Protobothrops; species Protobothrops mucrosquamatus. The sequence goes on along the minus strand of NW_015391819.1, from coordinate 1,571 downwards.
CCAACTGCTTTAGGCTATAATCCAACCGTAAAACAAGCCAACTGCTTTAGGCTAATCCAAATGTTCCAGTTAGTTTAAAAATGCAAGGAACCCTCTATTTCCCAATAGTTTCTATTATGGTTATGTCCAGGGTCAAAAGGTGTGATTGTAAAAAGTCTTTTCTAGCATAGAGTCACCTAAAGTTCTTTTTGTTTACAACAGATGTTAATTCAAGGTCAGCAACTTCTCCAGTTCTTTTGGTGTTATTGTAGTATCTCCTCTCACCACTAGATGTCCTTATTTACTGTATTGTCTATATCAAGGTTTTTAAAATGCTTTTTCACAAAAAATAAATATTTTTTTCCACGTTGTAAAGGTTAGCCAAATTTTCTTTAGATTAGTCCCAGTTTCATTCTTTGTATATTCTTTTGTACTCCTTAATTTTGTTCCCCCATTTAAGATTTTTTGCTGCTTTTAACTCCCTTCTTCCCAAGTCTTCTTAACTCCCTTCTTCCCAAGAAATTTATCCAATCAGGGGATTTATATTTCTAAGTCCACAGGGAAGAGAAATTAAAAATAGTCTCACCCAGATCTCAGCACGTTGTTGACAATCAGCTGTTCAGCAGCATGCCACAGCATGCCACAGTTCTTCACTTTTTTCCCGGTTGTCTATGACTTGGACTGCCTGTGCATTTACAGGCAGCCTTTCTTCCATCCGTTTGAAGAGATTCCTCAATTCATTTGGGATGACCACCATCAGCTCCAAGCTCCCAAGGCTTCCCTTCCTCTTTGTCGCCTCTCCAGGGCAACTTTCTGACCCCTTGGGAGTCTCCAGATGGAGCAGAATCGGGCTAAGAAACCATAGCCCTGATTTCTTTTGCCCATCTCGTTATGACACCAAACCGGAAGTCCCGAAATGCAATTGTTATAACAAATCCAATAATCATTCCCTCTTCTTGCGGTGTTTCAACATTATGTTTCTGAGATAAAGAAAATGGTGGTTCTAGGAGAATTCCTAGAAGTTTACCAATCTACAATTACTGGGATTTATTGGTGAAAGACAAGTCAAACAATAAGGAAAGCCTGAATAAAAGATTGGAAAATACAGAGAAGGCATCCTCCCTGTTTTGAGATATTGTGATGTATGATGTATATTCAGAAGTGTTATTCAGAGACTGTTAGAGACAGCAAGAATTATGAGGAATTTTATCCATGGGAAATGTGAACACAGAGGTGAGTCATGAAATGACTTACAGCAGTGTTTCTCAACCATGGTGATTTTAAGACGTCAACTCCCAGGATTCCCCAGCCAGCCAAGAATTCCACAGGTGTTAAAGTTCTCAAGGTAAAGAAACACTGGCTTAGAGCATGACCCAGATGAAACAGTATTTTCGGGACAGCATTTATCCCTTACCACTAACCTATACCAGGTTGCTGGGAATGGGAAGAACATTTTGGTGGATTGGTAGTGGGTGAAGTGTGCAATATTCCCACTAAATGGGATTTCCCACTAACTTCCCAATATGTGAGAAAAATGTTTCAGATCCAGTGTGAATGTACTTCCTCTAGACCAGATCCGTGGCATCATTCCT
>NW_015391818.1:7521-22315 GCF_001527695.2 Protobothrops mucrosquamatus | reverse complement strand
GACCGTGATAGCTTTTGCTACTTAGATCCTCTCCCACAGAATTACACTTGTAAATGTTTGCTATTCTCAGAGTTCAAAGAACATAATTTCCACAGCTCATAGGATTGGGAAGTTAGGAGAAGATAATTTCTAGAATATCTATGAGAATGAGGGGTCCTTGATGGTCTCTGAGCTTGGCTGACTTCTTGCAGATGTTTCTTTAGACAAACTAGGTAACATCATCAGTGCTAGAAGGGAGTAGTGTTTGCAAAGAGGAGGAAGGAGAGAAAGAGAAGGAGGTGGAGGAGAACTGTGGGGTCCTTGGTGCTCTCTGCACCTGGTTGTTTTCTTGCAGACGTTTCATTACCCAACTTTGTAACATTATCAGTGCTAGTAAGGAGTGGAGTTTTCTCTCAGTTTATCTATTGGTGGCTTACCCCGTGTCTCCCACCAACATTGAGAGAGCAAGCCACTAGTATATAAAATGAGAGCAAACCCAACTCCCTTCTAGCACTGATGATGTTATTTAGTTGGGTCACGAAATGTCTGCATAAATACAGCCAAGTTCAGAGAGCACCAAGAACCTCACAGTTCTCCTCCCCTTCTCCTCCACAACTCCCTTTCTTCTAACCCGGATGATGTTACCTAGTTGGGTGATGAAATGTCTGCAAGAAAACCGCCAAGCTCAGAGAGCACCAAGGACCTCACAGTCTTTTTCCTCCTCCTCCTCCTCCTCCTCCTCCTCCTCTCTCTTCTAGTACTGATGATATTCCCTAGTTGGGTCATGAAACGTCTGCAAGAAAACCACCAAGCTCAGAGAGCACCAAGGACCCCACAGTCCTCCTCTTCTTCTTCCTCCCTCTTCTCCTCTTCTCCACAAACCCCCTCCCTTCTAGCACTGATGATGTTACCTTGTTTGGTTAAGGAAACGTCTGCAAGAAAACAACCCAGCTCAGAGAGCATGAAGGAATGCCCGTTTCAATCTTGAGCGCACAGCTATTCTCCATTATTCTTACTATGAGAGAGAACTCGGGAGAGGTTAAGTATCGTAAGAGTTTCTGACTTACAGTGAGGACTTTCCTTGGCTCCAGCCAGCAAGAGGGTCTTGGCAATGGGCGAGTTGTTGGTCATGATTGCAATATCTAGTGGCAGGAGACCTTCGCTATTAGGAGTATTAAGATCCAATTCCTCCAGACTGTATTGTTTAAGCAGCTCTTGCACCTTATCCAGGTCTTGCAACTCAACAGCCTCAAAGAGAGCAGCATTGCCTTGAAACTGCAGAGAGGAACAAAGTCACACCAACCTTCTTGCTAGATCTGAGCAACATCTGGCACTCTACAGACCTTACCTTGTTTTTAGCATACACATTCACAGAGATGGGGAAAAGGAAGGTGGAATTCATCACTTCCAAAGCCGGCCGCTGCAGGCTACCATATGGACACTTCCTCGCTTGCAATTCACACTGTGTGTTGACTGTACAGCTAGCCCATGACTTACAACTGTTCATTTAGTGACCGTTCGAAGTTACAACGGCACTGAAATGATCATTTTTCACACTTAACGACCGTGGCAGCATCCCCAGGGTCATGTGATTAAAATTCAGACGCTTGGCAATTGACTCCTATTTATGACAGTCGCAGTGTCCCGGAGTCATGTGATTCCCCCTTTTTGCAACCTCCTGACAAGCCAAGTCCATGGGGAAGCCAGAGTCACTTCGCAAGCATGTTACTAACTAAACTACTGCAGCAATTCACTCAACAACTCTGGCAAGAAAGGTCGTAAAATGGGGCAAAACTCACTTAACAGCAGACATTTTGGGCTCAACTGTGGTCGAGGACTAGCTGTATTCATCACATCCTTCAGAGCATTCATTCATATCTTCGCTTGCAATTCACAATAGGTTGACCGTAGTCAACGCATCATTCAGAGCATTGAGCAACCTTGAACTGTACTGCAGGCCACGAATACGACAGAGCGTGAAAACCTCACTCAAGGGTTGAACGGTTCCATTGGCTTACTAAGTGCTTCTAAACCTTGGCCGTTTTCAGATATGTGGACTTCAACTCCCAGAATACCCCAGCCACCCTGGGAATTCTCTTTTTCCCAGCCAGCGAGGGAAAGGTGGACCGCAATTGTATTCGCTTCTCCCATTCTCATGAAACAAACACTTTCTATTGGATCTGATAAGAGTTTGGCTACTTCCTCCTTCTTGTGGCCACCACCCTGTTATATAAGCAAGGAAACAGGGAGAGAAGGTAGAGTCCAAGACTAACATTCCATGAATGAAACACTGAGATGGTGTCAGGTGCAAGCACGAGCAGCTTCAGGCTGAAGCTTTATTGTACACTACCTCTATTACAAGAATCTCACCAGGCTGTTTCTGCCTCCCCTTGGGAATGACCAGAGAAAGCTTCATGGGTTTTGAGGGAAGCTACGTTATGCCATTTGTGGCTATACAAGGATTCAAAGCTAGGTCCTCACTTGACCCCTTCCTCCAGTCTAGCTGACAATTCCCCAATATCTGGAAGGTCGTGTTTCCTTCGTCCCTCTTTTATTTTGGAACTAGCTGTACCCAGCCACGCGTTGCTGTGGCTCAGTCTGGTAAAAGCGTGTGTTGCTTTTATGTCCAACAGATGGTGCTGTTTTTCAAAAAAGCATGTTTTTACATGTCACAGGTGTGACATCTATATAATATAGGTATATAAAAACACGCGCGTATTCAAATGCAACGTTGTGTCAAAATTTCAAAGCAATCGGTGAAGAACTTTCGGAAATTTAAGATTTTGAACAAACGAACATTTACATTTTTATTTATATAGAAAAGAAGTCATGAACTTCCTAAAAACCCCACTCAGACCAGATAGTAAAATCTATTTACCAGGTAGGATTTCCGCTGCTTCTCCTTTTCAGCTTTCCCGGCTAGGTTTCCTTCATCAAATGACATGTAGTTCACTCTGAATTTCCCAGAGAGATTCCGATAAAGCCTCTTGGCGGCATTTGGGGATGATGGTCCCGGCTGTTTTCGAGCATGGGCTAACTGCAGATCTCTTAGTTGCTGGGTCATTTTTGGTGAGGAAGACCTAAGGAACGACAGCAACAAAGGGAGAATGCTAAATTAAAATTTCTTAAAAATAAAAAAAAAATTGACAACTACAAATTGTAGTTGAAAGTTGCTAAAGTTCGTTAGCACAAAGTAGGTTTGTTGGTTTGTTAGCGGAGTGGTCCTCCTGGCGAATAAATGCTTTGTCAACTCAAAGGTTTGCTACAGCGTTAGAGAAAAATTGTCACCCCAACGTAGCATTTTAAGATTTCTGAATATGTTATAGATGTCGCTTATATCCAGCAGCGCAAAAGACATGTATTTTATTAAGTCCTTCCTACAACGGACAAATGATCTAGTGTGGAATTTTAAAACACATGTGTCTTGTGAAATGTCTTTTATTTTTATTTTATTTTAAATGCTTTTTTTACAAGTGTAAAACTTGTCCTCCGTACTTACAGTCAAGACCATATTCAGTAAGTCCTCTAACTAGTTAAAACGTGTATTTAAAATAGCTCCCAAAAGTAAATCTGGGACTCTATGTAAACCAATACAAATAAGAAATTAGAATAGATAAAGAGACAAATATGGTAATAATAATAATAATAATAATAATAATTTAATAATAATTTAATAATAATAAGGTTAACATAGAACCATATCAGAAGGAGGTCTGAAGTCTATTGCTTTTGCTAAATCTTTCTTTCTTTCTTTCTTTCTTTCTTTCTTTCTTTCTTTCTTTCTTTCTTTCTTTCTTTCTTTCCCTCTTCTCTTTCTTTCTTTCTTTCTTTCCCTCTTCTCTTTCTTTCCTTTATTTTTCCCTTTCTTTCTTTCTTTCTTTTTTTCTTTCTTTCTTTCTTTCTTTCTTTCTTTCTTTCTTTCTTTCTTTCTTTCTTTCTTTCTTTCCTTCCCTCCTTCTTTCTTTCTCTTTCTTTCTTTCCCTCTTTCCCTCTTTCTTTCTTTCTTTCTTTCTTTCTCTTTTTCTTCCCCCCCCCCATCCACCCTTCTCTTTTTTACTTTTAGGTGTTTTAACTTTTGTTAACTTTGCTTTATCTATCTTTTCTTTTCTTCTCATCAACACCCAGGCACATACTGGTGTACCAGTTAAAGAGACTAAACTAGAAACTGGGAGCCCAGGAGTTCTTATCCTGCCTTAAGCATAACGACAGCTGGTTGACCCTGAGCCAGTCACTCTCTGCCAGCCCTAGAAAGAAGACAAGGACAAACCACTTCCTAAATCTTCATTTCAACTCTTTGTTTGGGTTCTTCTCACCCTGTTCCAAGCACCACAGAATCATGTGTAAGTTGGGTGGCTATATAAATTTGTTCAGTGAATAAATACTTGAATCAATCTTGTCAAGAAAACTACAGGGACCTATCCGGGCAGAGTCAAGATGGAATTGAAGACACTATACAGTATGTAGTCACGCGGCAGTTGGATCAAACGTAATCAAACCAAACAGACACTCACTGTACGGAAACAAGACAAGATTTATAACGTGAATACTGTATCTGGAGTTACAACGTTAATCTTGTAAAAAATAAAAAAATAAAATACGCTCCTGCCTTACTTTTTCTGAGAAGGCCTGCAAAATGACAGCAAATTTAAAAGTCTCTCGGTTTTGCATAATGCTAAAGAAGCATCTTTTTCAAGGAAAAAAAAACCTCAAGTTTAGAGACAGCCCTGCAGACGGTACTAAGGGAACCCCAACCGCAATCGTTCACGATTGCAGCGATGTTATCTGAGGCAATGTGCAATGAATTACGTTATTTCACTTGTTTTGTTTTGTTTTAAAGAGCTTTGAAATACAGCCGTCTCTTTAGTCTTCTCCTAGGCGTTTTTTCTAGATGGGAATGGATGGGGAAAGATTAACCTGTCTCCCTTAAAAATAATATATATATATATATACCTGTGCTTCAGGAAGGAATTAATGCTTTTGCACCCGTGCCAAGGGGTGGGACGGTGTGGCAAAACCTGGGTTTTCAGCCCCAGCGTAGCTCAGGATTACAAAAAAAACCTCCAAACTGGATGGCTCCAGACTTAACCATCATCTGGAAGGGCCGTAAATGATTTGATCTGGCACCAAACTTAATCAGAGACCGAGGCATCTTGGTGTGGTCTCTGGTCCTTTGGCTGTGTGAAGGCAGCCAAAGCAGACAATGGATGTAATTAGCGGTGAGGATATCTGCATGTGTTATCAGTGAAAATGGATGGAAATGACTCCTGGGTGTGGGTTTGACAAGGTCCCCAAGGAAGAGATGCAAGGGAACATTTGCAGACATCAGATAAGAGCTTGGTGGAGTTTAGAGCTTGGGAACTGATTCAGGAACGAGGAATGGGAAAGAACGGGCGATTTTCGCGACAAGCAGTCCTTGACTTACGAGCACAATGGGGAACAGAGTTTTCTTGACTGGCAGGATGGGGTCTTGGTCTTGCCAAATTTGTGAAACACCATTGAGTCCAGAACGGTTCTGTCTAAGCTGCAAAGCGTTTTCAACCTTTTAGAGACCGAGTGCCCAAACTGCAACCCCAAACCCACTTATGCATCGTCGGGTGCCAGGTGGGTGTGGCCCATTAGGTGGGTGTGGCCCATTGGGTGGGTGTGGTCCTTTGGGTGGGCATGGCTGCAGCGCTAATGGCAGACTGGGTGGGACTAAAAAGTTCAATCAATCAATTCCAACTTTGCAAAATCTTTTTTTTTTCCCACGAGAAGTTGAAATTGACTGATTGATTGAACCTTTTTTTTTGCATACGGCGGCGAAGGCCTAAAGTGAAAAGGTTTTATAAAACCCAGCTGAAGGCCTAGGACTGGGGCGACGGCACGCGTGCCCGCAGAGAGGGCTCTGAGTGCCGCCTCTGGCACCCGTGCCATAGGTTCGCCACCACTGCATTAGGGGGAGAAAGAGCTACGGCACACACACACAATTCATCACCTAGGTACAACTCAACTTACGACCACAATCCTGGGGGAAATCAGGATTTCTGTTGCTAAGCTAGGCGTTTTGTTCAGGGACTCCTGCCCAATTTTATGTTTTGGCCATGGTTGTTCAATGAATCCCGGCGGATGTTAAGTGAATCACGCGGTTGGGCTTCCCCACCGAAGCCAGCCGAGAACGTCGCAACTGGCGATCGCTTGATCCCGGGACACTGCAACTTTCTAAATACAGGGTGGGGATGCTGTGATGGTTGTAAGTGCAAGGACTGGCTACAAGTCACTTTTTTCAGCGCCGCTTTAACTTCAGTCCCTAAGTGCACGGTAATAATAATAATAATAATAATAATAATAATAATAATAATAATAATAATAATAATAATAATAATAATAATAATAATAAAGTTGGAAGGGACCTTGGAGGTCATCTAGTCCAACCCCCTGCTCAGGCAGGAAACCCTATACCATTTCAGACAAACGGCTGTCCGGTCTCTTCTTAAAAACTTCCAGTGTTGGAGAATTCATCGCTTCTGGAGGCAGGTTGTTCCACTGGTTAATTGTTCTCACTGTCAGGAAGTTTCTCCTTAGTTCTAGGTTGCTTCTCTCCTTGATGAGTTTCCATCCGTTGCTTCTTGTCCTGCCTTCAGGCACTTTGGAAAATAGCTTGACTCCCTCTTCTTTGTGGCAGCCCCTGAGATACTGGAAGACTGCTATCATGTCCCCCCTCGTCCTTCTCTTCATTAAACTAGACATACCCAATTCCGGCAGCCGTTCCTTATATGCTTTAGCCTCCAGTCCCCTGATCATCTAAGTCAAGGACTGCCTGCATGGGGCAGATAAACAGAGGACTCCTACTGATTTTTATACTAGAAATGGTTCTTCTTCACTTATTTATATAACCCAAAAGCCAGGTTTCTGGAAACAGCACAGGCTGCTTAGTATAAGTAATAGTGATCATGTCACCACGTATTTTTTTTCTCTAAAATTACACACATTCCAGTTACAAAATGGGTGTTGACATAAGTGAATTGCCAAAGCTCAGTACTGGCCAGTTCATACATTGACTGCAGCAGGTTTACATTTTTGTTTTTAACTTCAACAGACCTAAACTTTCTTTTTCCAGAACTTAAACTGAGATGGATTAGGATTTGGTTTACACTTTCTATATTTCTTAGCTTGCACGATGAAGAAACGAATTTCTACCAACTTTGCATGTGCCAGTTGCTTTAACTCTTTGTTTTCTCAACGGTATAAAAACATTATCTTTGTTTGGTATGTCTGTGCAGAATCGTCTTAGTTTAAACCCTTATTAATTCCTTGCCAAAGAAACCAATTTATTTAAGGACTGCAAATGGAAGGGTAACGTTTTCTAGGTTCGCCAGTCTCTGGAAAATGGCACTTACCCAATCACAGGAAAAGTATTATATGGAAAGGGGAAAATTATGGTGGCCCCTACTCCATAATTTAAGGAGAAAGTATCTGTGCATGCAATTAATTTAAAAGACTACATACATGGATTCATTTCCCCCCCTTTTGAATATTTCCTCACTCGCGTTCTTTTTTGAAAGTTTAACTCTGAGTGCAGTACATTAAAGAGATTTCTCTTTTTTTTAGTTGCATTTTTAGGTTAGTTAATCCAAGTTGTAGTTCTTCAACTAGAAAACTGTTCATTCAGGGTATCCTCTAATTCTCCCGCTTGTTTCAGTGCAGTTCTCAGCTTAAAAACTGTCTATATTTTCTTCTTTAAAAAAAAAAAAAAAAAAAGATGCTTAACATAAACTAATCTCAAAGTGGAAAATACAACTACCAAAAAGTAAAAGAAAACAAAAGGCTTAATAAAGGTCATTTATGTATAAAATAAATATGCTTAACCACAGATCGCATAAAGAAAGAGAATAGGTCAGTGGTTGGTTATATTGTGGTTAAGGCACCAGGTTAGAAAGTGGGAGACTGGGAATTCTAGTCCCACTTTAGGCATGAAAGCCAGCTGGGTAACTTTGGGCCAATCACCAGGACAGTGGGAGTTCTAGTCCTGCTTTAGGCATGAAATCTGGCTGGGTGACTTTGGGCCAATCACCAGGTCAGTGGGAGTTCTAGTCCCATCTCAGCCACAAAAGCTGGCTGGGTGACTTTGGGCCAATCACCAGGTCAGTGGGAGTTCTAGTCCCATCTCAGTCACAAAAGCTGGCTGGGTGACTTTGGGCCAATTATCAAGACAGTGGGAGTTCTAGTCACATCTCAGCCACAAAAGCTGGCTGGGTGACTTTGGGCCAATCACCAGGTCAGTGGGAGTTCTAGTCACATCTCAGCCACAAAAGCTGGCTGGGTGACTTTGGGCCAATCACCAGGAGACCGGGAGTTCTAGTCCTGCCTTAACCATGAAAGTCAGCTGGCTGACCTTCTCTCTCAGCTCACCTCACAGGGTTATCATTGTGGTGAAAACAGTAGGAAGTGGAAGCTGTGTTGGATTTATTCACCACCTTGAGTTATATGTAAAAATAATAAAGGAGGGAATACATATAAGCAAATAAACAAATAACCAAGCATTAAGGTGGATCGTTTAGCTTTGACTCAATGTGGTGAAGAACTCCACCATCGTGGCTTACAAAGTAGGGTTGATTGCTAAATATAATGTGTGAACCCAGCCATTTGCAGTCTATTTAACCAACCATGGTCAGGAAAGCAGAAAAAGCGGGCGAAGTCTCGGATCCTCACAGAAAAAACTCTGTTCAGGCTTGATTTGTTTTTTTGATGTAGTAAAATCGACCTGAGGTGATTTTATCTCATTGAAATTACATGGTGAGCCTTTCTTATGAATGAACCTCTCTCCAGCCCACTTGGTGACAGTTGGTATTTGCCGTGTCAAGGAAAGACACGAGAACAAACACGCTCCCTGGTGGGGTAAATACTAGCTGTCATTGGACCCAGGCAATGCTTACCGTGTGAAACGGGAAGGGTGCTATCACCTCATGACAAACTCTTTATATTAAAAGTTAACGTGGGCGCCAGACCCCTGGCATAGCCTTAAAAAAAAGACATAATCTCTTTCAACGTTCCGCTCCCAAGATCTTCAAAACTGCTTATAAGCCAGTCAAATCATTAACCATATGAAACAACCCCACAACAATATAAACCACAGCATCTAATTAAAAAGTACGCGCTGGAGGACAACGAACTCGTAAGGTTAATTTGCTCATTTTTTAGGTTGGGGTAGGACAGTGATGGCGAACCTTTTAGAGACTCAGTGTCCCCAAACTGCAACCCAAAACCCACTTATTTATCACCAGGTGTCCGTGGCTGCGGTGGTCATGGCAGATTGGGTGGGTGGGGCCAGGGCAGCAGGGTCCAGTCCCTCGCCATCTCCTGGGTATGGCACGTGTATCCACAGATAGGACTATGAGTGCCACCTCTGGCACGCGTGCCATAGGTTCGCCACCACTGGGGTAGGAGAACGGTTTGAATCGGGAACCGAACAGACAGAAAAGTCGCTGCAATTGTTAAATGAATCACATGGTCATTAAACGAATCTGGCTCTCCCACCCCAAGCTGGGAAGGTCCCAACGGACAAATCACCTGACATCGGGATGCTGCAAAATGCTAGTGGCTGAGTGTCCGGATTTTGATCCCATGACCGTTGCTGCAACGGTCATCTGTGCAAGGAATGGTCACTAGCACGAGCAGCTTTTTCAAAACCACTGTAACTTTGAAGTTACTTTCAACACCGTCGTAAGTCAAGGACTCCGTTTAGGTTCACATGCACGTACACATTATTCTCTGACTTTCTTCCATGCGGCAAACTATTTCATTTTCTTACTTCCAACATGGTTAAAGTGAAGCTGTTTGGTCTTCTTAAGAAACCCTGAAGCTTACAGAAATCCTCTCCATGCCAGAAATTTTTTTTGTTTGTTCCTCTGTATCCCTAATGATACCAGCAAAGCTTTAAGAGACGAGGCCCCTACTTAACCACAAGGCCAGCAGGAGCCAAGCAACAGACAGTGGGTTTTATTTGTGTGTGTATGTGTGTATGTGTGTGTGTGTGTGTGTGTGTGTGTGAGAGAGAGAGAGAGAGAGAGAGAGAGAGAGAGAAAGAGACAGAGATTTGGGCCGTCTACTGAAACAATCTTAGCATCGCTTATTGTGGTGAATTTGCCGCGAGCTTCCATCCCTTTGTATCAGAGAACGCCTGGGAAGACATGGAGACGCAGAGGCAATGAGAAGGGAAGCCAATAACCATATAAACCTTCTTTCCCGTTATTATCCTAGTTCTTTGCGTGTCAAGATGAAAAGTCTAAGACGACATTTGTCTTCTCAGCTGTTTCGTATAATGCTTTGATTTATCTCCTTAGAGGCGAGCAGAAAGCCGAAAACCAGAGTTAAAGCTATTTGTACTCACTGTGTCATAGACCCAAACGTCTTTGTCTACCCAATGTCTACACCGGATTAGTCCAACTGGACCCTCAAATGCAGGGGGAAAAAAAGTGGTGTTTGGCTTCTGCTGCCATGGCAACACCTTACTTTGTTCCTAGCTATTTCTATAAATCACTGCGATGGGGGGGATGAATTGGGAGCGCCTTGTGGAATGGCATCTCCCTAGAGCAGGGGTGGGCAACCTTGGCTCTTTCATGACTTGTGGACTTCAACTCCCAGAATTCCTGAGCCAGCATGGGGGAACTATGGCCCCCTCATGACTCGTGGACTTCAACTCCCAGAATTCCTGAGCCAGCATGGGGGAACTATGGCCCCCTCATGACTCGTGGACTTCAACTCCCAGAATTCCTGAGCCAGCATGGGGGAACTATGGCCCCCTCATGACTCGTGGACTTCAACTNCTCCCAGAATTCCTAAGCCAGCATGGGGGAACTATGGCCCCTTCATGACTCGTGGACTTCAACTCCCAGAATTCCTGAGCCAGCATGGGGGAACTATGGCCCCTTCATGACTCGTGGACTTCAACTCCCAGAATTCCTGAGCCAGCATGGCTCAGCTTGGAAACCTCTCCCTTTCCCCTCAGCATGGCTGGCTCGGGAATTCTGGGAGTTGAAGTCCACCAGTCATAAAAGAGCCAAGGTTGCCTACCCCTGCTCTAGAGAGTTGTAGTTCCCACCTTAAAGACATTCAAAAACGGTGTGACAAACGTATTCTCACAAACCTCGGGATGGGGTCAGTGGTGGGATTCAGCCGGTTCACACCACTTCGGCGGAACCGGTAGCTAATTTTTGGTTGCCCAGGCCCAGAATGGACTTCCGGAAGTGGCATCCATGCAGAGAACCGGTTGTTCACCTATTGGAATCCCACCACTGGATGGGGTCCAGGTAGTCCTTGACTTATAACCATCCATTTTAATGATTGTTCAAAGTTACAACAGGGCTGAAAAAAGTGACTTATGGCCAGCCCTCACTCTTAAAACCATCACAGCATTCCCAACGATCAAAATTTGGGCACTAGGCCAATACTGGCGTGTATTTACAATGGCTGCAGCATCCTGGGTCATGGTGGACCTTCCCAGCTGGCTTCTGACAAGCAATGTTACAAGCATGGTAACTTCGAACGGACACTAAACAAGCTGTTGCAGGTTGAGAACTACCCGTAAAAGAGTTTCCTTTCACTTCCATCTTTCGTATTTACTGCCTCTTTGCTCTCAATGCTACTTTTGAAGTCGCGAGTCTACTTGGCCCTTACCAAACGGGTGCCAATTTATGTATCCTGCAGCTTTAGTCCCTGCAAGAAATAGGTCGTCTACCAGCCGTTACACATCTCCTTTTTCACAGCTATTCTTTAGCAGTTGTTCAAAGTTACAATGGCACTGGGGAGAAAAAAGAGACTTATGACTGATCCTCATACTTACAACGGTCACAGCACGCCCCACATGATCAAAATTGAGGCACTTGGCAATTTCTACAATGGTTGCAGCATCCCAGGGTCCTGTGATTGTCCTTTGCAATTCTTCCCAGCCAGCCTCTAACAAGCAAACTCAGTGGGGGAAGCCAGGCACACTTAACAAATGTGTCATTCATTTAACAGTTATGGCAAAGAAGGCGGTAACATTGGGCGTGACTCCCTTAACTACCCCCTTGTGTCAACGCTGCTAACATCGGATGTTTTTGCATTGACAACAGATAGAAATGTAGCCATTTTCTCCCTTTCGCTTTTAGAGTTAGATGATGCTGGGAGGGGAGATGTGAATGAGAGTCCAACTAGACATAACAACACTAAACTTAGCGTGAGAATCAAGGTTATTGAGCCAGAGGTGATAAAGAATTGGGGGCTGGAGAGCTGGAGGGAAAGCCCGCACTTCAAGCTAATTGGGGAATGTGATTTATGACTGTTAATTGGAGGAGGGAATTGTGCTTTGATACTATGTGCCCAGGGGAGGGGAATTCAGTTTTTGGCTTTGATTACGTAAGTGCCGATATTCTGCTACTCGAATAAAAGATCCTTTAAGGTAAACAATGTCTCCAAGTTCTTTTGAAGAGTTTCATCTGTCGGAACCAGGACACCTTGCTTAGCAACTGACATCCTGATCTCAACGGTTGTCATAAGTCCAGAACTACCTGCACCTAGGTAGATGATGATTAATTAGATAGGTAGATGTCATTGCTCTCTCTCTCTTCCTCAGTTCTAATGAACCTTGATTGGAAACTCTTTTAGCATGCTTGCAGCTTGATACACAACCATTCTGGACCCAACAAAGTTTCACAACTCTTACTTGACTGTCCTTCCTTCAACAATTTGGCAAAGCACCTTCCTAGGGCCAAGGGAGGCAGGATCAATAAATACCTCCTTCGCTCTTAGCATTCCAAACATTCTGATCCTTCCATTAAAACCCAAATGACATCATCTTCCAATCTAGCCACACAATGTGGGCTTGGCTGAGCTGCCTTGCTAGAGGCAGTGTGTTGCCTTCCTTTTGGCGCCTTCCTCCTGCTTCGCTGGCTAGCCTGCAGCTTTATTTACCTTCAACAAAACAGATATTTTAATTCAATACTCCCTGCTGCTAGGACAGGAAACCACCCTGGCACTGTCTTTCTCCACCGCCAGCAGCAAGCATCCACGCTCCAGGCCTTGTCCCTCATTTCGCATGAGGTTAAGCCGGCCCAGATGCTTCTCCCCTGCAAACGTCGGAGGGCTGGCAAACTCTCATCCAGGGCGAACTGAAATCTGTCTTGAGTTCGCTTTGGGAATTGGAAGCCTTGATTTTTCAACGGGGTGTGCAACTCATTCAAACGTTTGGAGTGGTAATGCTCTGTTTTCATTGACTTGGATCTAGGACTCAAGGGAGCAGGTTGGTCTCCTGCCAACTCATTGATAGGTTTAGAGGAGAGGCGTCCAACTGTGGCGACTTTAAGACCTGTGGAATTCAACGTGTGGAATTCAACTCTCAGAATTCCCTAGCCAGCATGGCTAACTAAACTCTGTCTTGTATTCACTTTGAGAATTGGAAGTCTTGTTTCTTCAATGGGGAGTGCAACTTGATTGAAAGTTCGGAGCGACGATGCTGTTTTCGTTGAACTGATGGGTCTAAAACTCAGCGGAGCAGATTGGTTTCCTGCCAACTCATTGATACATTTAGAGCAGGGTGTCCAACCTTGGCGACTTTTAAGACCTGTGGGTTTCAACTTGTGGGCTTAAACTCCCAGAATTCTCAACCCAGTACAGCTGACTAGGGAATTCTGGGAGCTGAAGTCCACAAGTTGACGTCCGTAGGTCTTAAAGTTTGCAAGGTTGGACACCCTTGATTTAGAGGTTAAGCTCCCAGTTTTAGGGAGTTATGAGGTCAGAACAGTTCAATAAGTGATATGCCCAGAAAGGAAAGTTCTGCACCTCTTTAATAGGTAGGACAGGACTGCCCATCCTACGGTCTTAGTGAGGAGAACCCGGCTGGTTGACTTCAGTGCCCACCTCCTTTCCTTTCCCCTAAGTGGGGTGTTTGATGGGTTTTATCCAATGCATCGCTCACCCCCAACCCTTAATTGCCGCTTCGCATTAAATATCGAAGCGAGGAAACATCGGGCAAACGCTCCTGCTATGGGAACACACAGTTCCCTTTAATTACATTGTTTTCGTTTGGCTGATTCTTTTTTGTCTTCTTCTTTTTTAACTAGTTGTGCTGTGGGTTCCCCTTGCCGCTCCTCCTCCCCTCCCCTCCCCCGACAAGGCCAGAGAAGGACATTCTAAATATGGCTGGGTTTGAAAGTCCACACTGAAATCCGAATCGTGGCACCAGACTGACTGGAATCGGTGCAGCCCAGGGTTACGAGGGTTAGGCATTCCAACCTCGACTCAGATGCTGGAGAAAGAGCAGAGCGCCTCGCCTCCCTTGCTGGAAACGAGGAACAGCCAGAGAGTTGAGAGAGAAAGAAGAAACACACACACACACACACACACAGAGAGAGAGAGAGAGAGAGGAAAGGAGGGAGGGAGGGAGGGAGGGAAGGAAAGAAAGAAAGAAAGAAAGAAAGAAGGAAGGAAGGAAGGAAGGAAGAGGGAGGGAGGGAGAGAGAGGGAGAGAGAAAGAAAGACAGAAAGAAAGGGAGAGAGAGGGAGGGAGGGAAAGAAAAAAGAAAGAAAGAGGAAGGGAAAGAAAGAAAGAAAGAAAGAAAGAAAGAAGGAAGGAAGGAAGGAAGGAAGGAAGGAAGAAAGAGGGAGGGAGGGAGGGAGGGAGGGAGAGAGAAAGACAGAAAGAAAGGAAGGCGAGAGAGAGGGAGGGAGGGAAAGAAAAAAGAAAGAGGAAGGGAAAGAAAGAAAGAAGGAAGGAAAGAAAAAAGGAAGGAAGGAAGGAAGAATGAAAGGAAGGAAGGAAGAAAGGAAGGAAGGAAGGAAGGAAGAAAGAAAGAAAGAAAGA
>NW_015391818.1:4848-7061 GCF_001527695.2 Protobothrops mucrosquamatus | reverse complement strand
AGGAAGGAAGGAAGGAAGGAAGGAAGGAAGGAAGGAAGGAAGGAAGGAAGGAAGGAAGGAAGGAAGAGGGAGGGAGGGAGGGAGGGAGAGAGAAAGACAGAAAGAAAGGAAGGCGAGAGAGAGGGAGGGAGGGAAAGAAAAAAGAAAGAGGAAGGGAAAGAAAGAAAGAAGGAAGGAAAGAAAAAAGGAAGGAAGGAAGAATGAAAGAAAGGAAGGAAGGAAGAAAGAAAGAAAGAAAGAAAGAAAGAAAGAAAGAAAGAAAGAAAGAAAGAAAGAAAAAGAAAGAAAGAAAGAAAGAATCAACATTCATAATCAATGCACCATCATCTTTATAGGGTACCCCAATCTGTTCAATGCTCAACCGACTTACTTATAAATTTAGCAGTTCTGCTCACAAGGGATGGATTAGAACCCGGGACGAAATAGGACAATCTGTGATTCACAGACACACACACACACACACACACACACACACACATTTTGAACTTTAAAAGCATGCCAAAGGATGCTGTCACTCTTTGGATGTGGCTTGCCTGGGCTGCTGGTGTTTTTTTTTTTTTTTTGTTGTTGTTGTTGTTTTGTATGGGAAGTTTTATGACTGTGCTGAGAAGCTTCAGTCTGAATTGTAGGGACTGCCACAAAGAAGAGGGGGGGGGTCAACCTATTTTCCAAGGCGCCTCAAGGCAGGACAAGAAGCAACAGATGGAAACGAATCCATGAGAGAAGCAACCTAGAACTAAGGAGAAACTTCCTAACAGTGAGGACAAATAACCAGTGGAACAACCTGCCTCCAGAAGCGGTGAATGCTCCAACACTGGAAGTTTTTAAGAAGAGACTGGACAGCCACTTGTCTGAAATGGTATAAGGTTTCCTGCCTGAGCAGGGGGTTGGACTAGATGACCTCCAAGGTCCCTTCCAACTTTTATTATTATTATTATTATTATTATTATTATTATTATTATTATTATTATTATTATTATTATTATTATTATTATTATTAATTACTATTCTAATAATTGTTCATTTTACTACATTACTATGAACCCAGGCTCCATCAGAAGGAAAGTAGAACCTCTGAAATCCACAGAACCTCAATTTATTACTTGTTGCACTGATTTCAATAAATCCACCCTTAAGTCTGCATTTAGACTTAACGCCCTGAGATGTATGGTAAGCATGTTACTGTTGGGTCAGCAGGGAACCTCGCCTTTCAGGGATAATGTTAAGGCTCCCTCGAGTTCAAGAGGCTTGCATAATTTCCAAATATTTGGCACGAGCAGCCTTTGGCTGTACTGAACTGAAAGTGAGGAGAAGGAGACGGTTATTAACGCAGGTTGTTGTAGACGTTGCCGTGGCAACACGAGCCTGCTTGGAGCCAACAGCTTAATCTGAGAGTATCACAGCTTGAGAACAGGGTTGGGAGGGAGGGAGAGAAGGAAGGAAGGAAGGAGAAACTATCTTCTGACAGCAGGCAGACTGCTCCAAGCCTTAAGCAGATCTCTGGAGAGATCTCGAGATGGAAACTCTGGAGAAATTTTGAGATGGAGACTCTGGAGAGATCTGGAGATAGCAACTCTGGAGAGATCTGGAGATAGCAACTCTGGAGATATTTGGATATAGACATTCTGGAGATATCTGGAGATAGAAACTGGAGACATCTCAAGATGGAAACTCTGACGAGACCTCGAGATGGAAAGTCTGGAGATATCTCGAGATGGAAAGTCTGGAGATATCTCAAGATGGAAAGTCTGGAAATCTGGAGGTAGAAACTCTGGAGATATCTGGAGATAGAAACTCTGGAGAAATCTCAAGATGGAAATGCTGAAGAGATCTCAAGATGGAAAATCTGGAGAGATCTCGAGATGGAAAATCTGGAGAGATCTGAAGATGGAAACTCTAGAGCAGGGGTTTCAAACTGCTGGTCCGTGGGCTGGATGCATCACGCGGAAGCCACGCCCACGCCATTGCCAGCAATGGCAAAACCATCCCGATACGTTGTGCGATGTCATGTGATGTCGCGAGTTTGACATGTCTGCTCTAGAGCTATCTGGAGATAGAAACTCTGGAGACATCTCAAGATGGAAATTCTGAGGAGAACTTGAGATGGCCAAAACCATACATTGATCTGCCTTTCACCCCAAGCCCACTGTAGCTAATTGGACATGGAGAGCAATGAGAAACCAAGGTCTCTTTTTGCGACCATTTCTTCCCAG
>NW_015391818.1:0-1577 GCF_001527695.2 Protobothrops mucrosquamatus | reverse complement strand
TTTTAAGAAGAGACTGGACAGCCATTTGTCCGAAATGGTATAGGGTTTCCTGCCTGAGCAGGGGGTTGGACTAGATGACCTTCAAGGTCCCTTCCAACTTTACTATTATTATTATTATTATTATTATTATTATTATTATTATTATTATTATTATTATTATTATTATTATTATTATTATTATTATTATTATTATTATAATCCAATTGGAAAGCAATCAAACTGGGTGGAGGACAAGGATCTGCACAGAGGAATTCTCCCAGTGTAGGCACCTAAGAACCTTTGCAGGCCAACAGGTGGCCAGCACTAATCAAGGGCAGCAACAATTTTGTGTGGCTTCTAACTTTACCACCTACGTTCACAACTGTTGCGTGAAGAAGGGTTGACCTATTCTCCAAGGCAGTCCATTTTGGAACCGAGGAGAAGTTTTCTGACAGTGAGAACAATTCATCAAGGGAACAGCTGGCCTCCTGGAGCGGTGGGTTAGAATAAGGACTTCTGCCTTGAGCAAGGGGTTGGATTAGATGACCTCCGAGGTCCCTTCCTACTCTATTGTTCCATATTCTGTTGACTGCCCGTTTCTGTTTTTCATAACGAGAAGCGAATCCCACAACAGATTCCAGCTTTTCTCCAACTCTTGAGAACCTGGAAAATATTTGCCTTGAAAAATCATCCTTATTTTGAACATTTTCCCAAATGAGCCATCTTCTCTTGGCAGAATCGAATGACAAACAAAAGAAATTCTTGTTTCCTTTTCCTTGGAAAAGAGAGAGAGAGAGAGAAGGCCATTTTTAAACCCTGCCTCTGGAGACAGGCAGGATGATTTGATGGACAGAAACTGATTTTGAGGTTGTAAAAAAATGGGTCACCGTAGCGGGAGGAAGCCGGACCAAAATATCTGAGAGAAGATACCCTTTTGGAAACATTAGAACTTCTCGTTTCATGCACCGGGGGAAGATACTTAGTATAGTTGGTGGATAATATTACAAGATCTCCCTGAATGTGGGATTTCAGTCAGCACTGAATGTAGACATCAACAGGATCTTCAACTTCAGCTTGAGAAATAGAATCTGGGTGTCTCGTATGTGCAATTATTCCCTTTGACGCTGTTAATTAATCCAGATTAATTTACACACTTTTGCTCTACAGTTGCTTTGAATTCCAAAGAACGCTATGTAAAATGGGTATATTTTCTGATCAGGGAAAAAAACAAACCCTATACCGCAAAAGATATGACTAGAGTCCCAGTGGTGGCGAACCTATGGCACGGGTGCCAAAGGCGGCACTCAGAGCCCTCTCTGTGGGCACGCGCGCCGTCGCCCCAGTCCTAGGCCTTCAGCTGGGTTTTATAAAACCTTTTCGCTTTAGGCCTTTGTCGCCGTGTGCAAAAAAAAAAAAAGGTTCAATCAATCAGTCAATTTCAACTTCTCGCGGGAAAAAAAAGATCTTGCAAAGTTGGAATTGATTGATTGAACTTTTTAGTCGCACTCAGTCTGCTGTTACCACGGCAGCCACGCCCACCCAATGGGCCACACCCACCCGGCACCCAATGATGCATAAGTGGGTTTTGGGTTGCAGTT
>NW_015391817.1:92603-94364 GCF_001527695.2 Protobothrops mucrosquamatus | reverse complement strand
GCTGGAAGACCTAGGAAAGAGCCCCCAGGGCCCCCTTGCACTGATGATGTTCCCTAGTTGGGTCATGAAAGGTCTGCAAGAAGACAGCCAAGCTCAGAGGGCACCAAAGAGCATACACACACAGTCATCCTCCCCACCCACCCCACCCCCGCAAGCCTTTCTCCCTTCTAGCACTGATGCTGTTCCCTAGTTTGGGTCACGAAAGGTCTGTAAGGAAACCACCCAGGTCAGAGAGCACCAGGGACCCCACAGTTGTCCTACTCCTCCCCTTCCTCCTCCTCTCCACACACCTCATTCCCTTCTAGCACTGATGATGTTACTTGGTTTGTAATGAAATGTTTGCAAGAATACAATCAAGCTCAGGAAGCACCAAGGACCCCACAGTCCTCCTCCCCCTCCTCCTCTCCACAAGCCCCCTCCCTTCTAGCACTGATGATGTTACCCAGTTGGGTCATGAAACGTCTGGAAGAAAACAACCCAGCTCATAGAGCACCCAGGACCCCACAGTCCTCCTCCTCCTTTTCCTCTCTGCACACCTTCCCTTCCTTCTAGCACTGATGATGTTCCCTAGTTCAGTGATGGCGAACCTTTTAGAGACCGAGTGCCCAAATTGCAACCCAAAACCCACTTATGCATCGTCGGGTGCCGGGTGGGTGTGGCCCATTGGGTGGGTGTGGCCCATTGGGTGGGCGTGGCAGCGGAGGTAACAGCAGACTGGGTGGACTAAAAGGTTCAATCAATCAATTCCAACTTTGCAAGAACTTTTTTTTCCCACGAGGTTGAAATTGACTGATTGAATCTTTTTTTTTTTTTTTTGGCACACGGCGGCGGAGGCCTAAAGCGAAAAGGTTTTATAAAACCCAGCTGAAGGCCCAGGACTGGGGCGACGGCGCCCGTGCCCACAGAGAGAGCTCTGAGTGCCGCCTCTGGCACCCGTGCCATAGGTTCGCCACCACTGCCCTAGTTGGATCATGAAACATCTGCAAGAAAAGAACCCAGCTCAGAGAGCACCAAGGACCCCACAGTCCTCCTCCTCCTCCTCCTCCTCTCTGCAAATCCTCCTCCCTTCTAGCCCTGATGATGTTCCCTATTCGGGTGGTGGAAGGTCTGCAAGAAGCCGGCCAAGCTGGGGGGGCACCCATGAAGCCCCCTTGCCCATTTCTGGAGGAACCGCTCAGCGTGTTTTGGGGGGCCCCCACGACCCCCCCTTCCTGTGCCCATCAAGTCAACGAATAAACCCAAGAGGAATCTCATAAGGAAATAAAACAGGTTTTATAACCCTTTCAGCGAAGCCCAGCCCGGCCCCAGGAAAGGGGGGCCAAGGGAGAGCGGGGGGGGAGGAGGAGGAGGACCCCCCCGAGCGCCCCCCAAAGCTCACCTGCCTTTCAGTTAAAAAAGGGGGCGGGGGCGACTGGGGGAGGGGTCTCACAAGTTGGCCTCTGCCCGAGTCCTGCGCCCCCGACCCATTTGAGTACTTCAGACGGCGGAGGGGGGGGGCGCGGGGAGGGGGCCCGCCTTCCGAGGCTGCCCGTGGATGGGAGACCACCAGGCGATCCCCGCCCCCCCCCCGCAAAGCCACCCGGGAAAAGCTTCTGGACCGCCTGGACTCCGGCTCCCCCTCCTCTCCTCCTCCCCCTCCCCCGCTTCTCGTGGCGGGCAGTCCCACCGGCTGCCCCGACAGCCTCCTCGGGCTCCGCCGGACTACAACTCCCATCAGCCCCGCCGGCCGAGGCCTCACAACAACAACAAGCATCCCCCCCC
>NW_015391817.1:87563-89241 GCF_001527695.2 Protobothrops mucrosquamatus | reverse complement strand
GGAGGAGGAGGAGGAGGAGGAGGAGGAGGAGAAAGAGGAGTGTGGAGTCCTTAGTGCTCTCTGAGCTGGGTGATTTTCTTTCAGACGTATCATTACCCAACTAGGGAAGCTCTAGAAGCGGTGAATGCTCCAACACTGGAAGTTTTTAAGAAGAGACTGGACAGCCATTTGTCCGAAATGGTATAGGGTTTCCTGCCTCAGCAGAGGGTTGGACTAGATGACCACCAAGGTCCCTTCCAACTTTATCATCATCATCATCATCATTATCATCATCATCAGTGCTAGAAGGGGTGGGGTTTGTAAGGAGGAGGAGGAGAACAACTGGGGTTCTTGTTGCTCTCTGACCCAACTTCACAACCAGTGGAACTGCCTGTATTCAGAAATCGCGGGCACTCCCATCACTGGAGGTTTTTGAGAAGAGGTAACTTTTAGGCAGTCACTTGTCTGAGATGGTATAGGTTCTCCTGCTCGAGTAGGGGGCTGGACTAGAAGATCTCCAAGGTCCCTTCCAGCTCCTAGTTAGTCTAGTCTAGTCTAGCTAGGTGACATCATCAGTACTAGAAGGGAGTGGGGTTTATGGAAAGGAGGACGAGGACTGTGGGGTCCTGGGTGCTCTCTGAACTTGCCTGTTTTCTTGCAGATGTTTCATGACCCAAACTAGGGAACATCATCTGGTGAGCCTGGATTGTAAGTGCGAAAAATGGTAATAATAATAATAATAATAATAATAATAATAATAATAATAATAATAATAATAATAATAATAATAATAATAATAATAATAATAATAATAATATGAAGTAGTAGTAGTAGTAGTAAGGGACCTTGGAGGTCATCTAGTCCAACCCCCTGCTCAGGCAGGAAACCCTACACCATTTCGGACAAATGGCTGTCCAGTCTCTTCTTAAAAACCAAGTCCCTTTTTTCAGTGCCGTTGTAACTCTGAACGGTCACTAAATGAGGTGTACAAGGACAATGAGGGACTGGGCGGAACCTGATCTTGGAAGCTGCCATCCGAAGGTGTTTCTCCCCCTCTGGATGGAGGGAAAGGAACATCGAACCGCGGCTCCAGACGTCTTAACCGATGTTCATCTTGTGGCAATTATTTCCATTTTCCCAGCTTCCCTTTAAGCCCAATCATGTTCTGAATACGGTTTACAGAGGGGGGCGAGGGGGGGGGGAGAAGCCCAGCTTAATGAAACTGCACGAAGTGCAAATAGCTCGACATAAATTAGATTTCAATAAAGGAGAATTATTAAAAAAAAAAAAAAAGCAATTGGTACAGCTTGAGTGAACGTTTACTAAAGAGGGGAGAACGGGGGGGGGGAGGGTGCAAACGGTAGCCGAAATCCAGAGAGAGTCCTCGTTGCAAAGCAGGACCCCATTTCTGCCCCCCCATCAGCCCCAAACGCCCCTTGGAGGGCTTGGGGTCAGTCCTTGCCCCTCCCTCCACCCCAGAGACAGTGGGGTGCGGTGGGGAAGCGCTGGCTGAAGAGATTTGGAGATCTCCTGGGGCAGGGGTAGGCAACCTTGGCTCTTTTATGACTGGTGGACTTCAACTCCCAGAATTCCTGAGCCAGCATGGGGGAACTACGGCCCCCTCATGACTCGTGGACTTCAACTCCCAGAATTCCTGAGCCAGCATGGGGGAACTACGGCCCCCTCATGACTCGTGGAC
>NW_015391817.1:82548-84831 GCF_001527695.2 Protobothrops mucrosquamatus | reverse complement strand
CAATGTGGAGAGTCCCTCCCTTTCCTTCCTCTTTTCTTCCCTCCCTCCCTCCCTTCTCTCTTCTCTCTTCCTCCCTCCCTTCCTTCCTTCCTTTCTTCTTCTCTCCTTTCTTCCTCCCTCCCTTTCTTTCTTTCTTTCTCTCTTTCTTTCTGTCCTTTCTTTCCTTTCTCTTTCCTTCCTTCCTTCCTTCCTCCCTTCCTTCCCTTCTTTCTTTCCCTCTTCTTCCTTCCTTCCCTACCTCCCTCCCTTCTTCCCACCATCCTTCCTTCCCTCCCTTTTTCTTTCTCTTTATTTCTTTCTTTCCTTCTTTCTTTTCTTCTTTCTTTCTTTCTTTCTTTTTCTCTTTCTCTCTTTCCTCCTTCCTTCCTTTCCTTTTCTTCCTTCCTTCCTTTCTTCTTTCTTTCTTTTCTTCCTTCCTTCCTTCCTTTCTGTCTTTTTCTTTTTTTCTTTCTTTTATTCTCTTTCTTTCTTTCTCTTTCTCTCTTTCTTCCTTCCTTCCTTTTTTCTCTTTCCTTCCTTCCTTCCTTCCTTCCCTCCTTCCTTCCTTCCTTCCTTCCTTTCTGTCTTTTTCTTTCTCTTTCTTTCTTTCTTTCTTTCTTTCTTTCTTTCTTTCTTTCTTTCTTTCTTTCTTTCTTTCTTTCTCTCTTTCCTCCTCCCTCCCTCCCTCCCTTCCATATTTCAGGGGGTTCCTGGCCAGACAAGGGAAAGGTGATAAAAACTCATGCATTTTAACAGGCTCCTTTCTGCAGCTGTCCGCTCTGTGGAATAAGAGTTGGCAGGTCTAGTTGAGTTAATCAGGCTGGATAACAGAGGGAAAGAAAGGAATCTCAAAACAGATTGAGGGAGGCGGCAGAAGAGGCAGAAAAGCGCCAGGCTGCAGTTCTCGAGGACCCCCGCTCACTGCAGAGAACCAGAAGGCCTCTCCTGCCCCAGAGCCCCTCCTGGCCTGCTCCGGAGGGCTCCGTGGCTGCAGCTGTGGCTGAGAGGGTTCACTGTCTGCAGCCTCTGGAAGCTCTCCGTGGCTCTCCGTGGCTCTGAGGTCCTCCAGGCCCTTCTCTCCCGCTTGCCTCTGGCCTCTTCCTTCCCTCTCTCTCCTCCTCCCCATCCGCAGCTCTCCTTCCTTCCCTTCCCGTTCCTATCCTTCCTTTGGGGGGAGAGCATTATGTGAGGATGGGGGATGGGGATGCCTCTCCCCCCAGGCCCCTGGCCCAGGAACAGGCCTCGGAGGAGCCGCTGTCCCAAGCAATCCTCCTTGTGGATCCTGGCCCTCTTCTTCCCTACCGGGATGGGGCCTTCTTGGCTCACCTCCAGGCGCAAACGTCACTGTGCGAATCTGTGTGCAGAAGAAGATTGAATAGGCTGAAGGAAGCAGGGAGGGAGAGGGAGGGAGGATAGAGGGGGAAGGAAGGAAAAAAGGGAGGGAAGGAGGGAAGGAGGCAAGAAAAGGAAGGTTGATTTTGAAGAGAAGGAACGAAGGAAGGAAGGAGTTGGTTAGGATTGGGAGGAAGGGAGGAAAGAAGGAAGGAAGGAAAGAAAGAAAGAAAGAAAGAAAGAAAGAAAGAAAGAAAGAAAGAAAGAAAGAAAGAAAGAAGGAAGGAAGGAAGGAAGGAGTTGGTTAGGATTGGGAGGGAGGGAGGGAGGAAAGAAGGAAGGAAGGAAAGAAAGAAGGAAGGAAAGAAAGAAAGAAGAAAAGAAAGAAGGAAGGAAGGAGATGGTTAAGATTGGGAGGAAGGAAGGAAGGAGTTGGTTAGGATTGGGAGGGAGGAAAGAAGGAAGGAAGGAAAGAAAGAAAGAAAGAAGGAAAGAAGGAAGGCAGGAAGGAAGGAAGGAGTTGGTTAAGATTGGGAGGGAGGAGTGGGTTAGGATTGGGAAGGAAGGAAGGAAAGAAAGAAGGAAAGCAGGAAGGAAGGAAGGAAGGAAGGAGTTGGTTAAGATTGGGAGGGAGGAATGGGTTAGGATTGGGAAGGAAGGAAGGAAGGAAGGAAAGAAGGAAGGAAGGAAAGAAAGAAAGAAGGAAAGAAAGAAAGAAAGAAGGAAGGAAGGAGTTGGTTAAGATTGGGAGGGAGGAATGGGTTAGGATTGGGAAGGAATTCCCGCTGGGATTGCAATAAGGGTTCCTCCGGCCTTAAAATTTTTGCCCGCTTTTGTACCCATTGCTGCGGATGGTAACAACAACGACAGAAGCCGCGGGATGTAAAGTCAGTAGGAAACGGTTTTTCAGCCCAAGACTAGCTTCCCCCCACACCCCACCTAACAAATGTCAAATCTAATTCCCCTTGTTGG
>NW_015391817.1:72000-80882 GCF_001527695.2 Protobothrops mucrosquamatus | reverse complement strand
AACAGACAAACCATACAAAATACTAAGTTTAAAATACAATTAAAATGAAATATTGATTTTTTGCCGTTTCTTTTTAAAATTATGTTAAAAACCAAATTAAAATCAAATTAAAATCAAATTAAAATATCCCTTAGGCCAGTCCCGCTAGCTGGAATAGCCATGTCTTGAGGGCGCGGCGGAAGGAGGGGAGATCCGGGATCACCTGGATCTCTGGAGGTAATTCGTTCCATAGGGTGGGGGCTCCGACAGAGAAGGCCCTCCCCCTGGGGGTCGCCAGCCGGCACTGTCTGGCTGACGGCACCCTGAGGAGACCCACTCTGTGGGAGCGTACCGGCCGATGAGAGGTAATCTGAGGCAGAAGGCGGTCTCGGAGATAGCCAGGTCCGATGCCATGGCGCGCTTTGAAGATGATAATCAACACCTTGAAGCGCACCCAAAAAGCCACCGGTAGCCAGTGCAGTTCGCGCAGCAGCGGCGTTACATGCCGCTCGCGCGGCTGCATTCTGGACTAACTGGAGCCTCCGAGTGCTCCTCAAGGGGAGCCCCATGTAGAGAGCATTGCAGTAGTCCAGGCGGGAGGTGACAAGAGCATGGGTAACTGTGCGCAAGGCATCCCGGTCCAGAAAAGGCTGCAACTGGCGAACCAGGCGTACCCGGTAAAACGCCCACCTGGCCACGGCCGTCAATTGATCTTCTAGTGTCAGCCGTGGATCCAGGAGGACCCCCAGATTGCGCACCCTCTCTGAGGGAGCCAAAGTTTCGCCCCCTATAGTCAGCGACGGAGTCAGCTGACTATGCCTGGGAGCCGGCAACCACAGCCACTCAGTCTTGGAAGGGTTGAGCCTGAGTCTGTTTCTCCCCATCCAGAGACATTATCACCCTGCCAACAAAAGTGCGTATCGTCAAGGCCATGGTTTTCCCAGTGGCAATGCATGGCTGGGAAAGCTGGGCCATAAGAAAGGCTGAGCGCCAAAGAATTGGGGCCTTTGAACTCTGGTGCTGGAGAAGACTCCTGCGAGTCCCCTGGACTGCAAGGCGATCCAACCGGTCAGTCCTGGAGGAGATCAACCCCAACTGCTCTTGAGAAGGCCAGATCCTGAAGTTGAAACTCAAGTCCTTTGGCCACCTAATGAGAAGGAAGGACTCGCTGGAGAAGAGCCTAATGCTGGGAAAGATGGAGGGCAAGAGAAGAAGGGGACGACAGAGAAGGAGGGGGCTGGAGGGAGTCACTGAAGCAGGAGGCCTGAGCTTCAATGGACTCCAGAAGATGGTAGAGGACAGGAAGGCCTGGAGGAACGTTGTCCATGGGGTCCCGATGAATTGGACATGACTTTGCAACTAACAACAACAACAGCCAAGGTTTTGAGGGACCTACAACAGCCAAAGAATGGAGACCTTTGAACTCTGGTGCTGGAGAAGATTCCTGCGAGTCCCCTGGACTGCAAGGGGATCCAACCGGTCGGTCCTAGAGGAGATCAACCCTGACTGCTCTTTAGAAGGCCAGATCCTGAAGTGGAAACTCAAGTCCTTTGGCCACCTAACGAGAAGGAAGGACTCCCTGGAGAAGAGCCTGATGCTGGGAAAGATGGAGGGCAAGAGAAGAAGGGGACGACAGAGAAGGAGGGGGCTGGATGGAGTCCCTGAAGCAGGAGGCCTGAGCTTCAAGGGACTCCAGAAGATGGTGGAGGACAGGAAGGCCTGGAGGAACGTGGTCCAGGGGGTCGTGATGGGTCGGACACGACTTCCGCAACTAACAACAAAATGCAAATTGCCGGTTACCTTTCCGGAGTTCGTGGCTGGAAGTGTGGAGAGGAGGGGGGCTGGGGGGGCAGTTCTTCGCTTCCTCCCCCCCCCAGTACTTGAATTGCTAATAGAGGAAGGGTCTTCATTAGGGGAGAGTTAAACAGCAGCCCTCTTACTGCGGACTGGACTGGCGCTCGGCTGCTTCCACGGAGCAGAGGCCCCCATAAAAGCTTGGTGGGCGAAGAGCTATAGATAATATGGGGAGCATTAAAACCCTCTTTTTTGGGGGGGCTGTCGTGACACAGAAAGGCGTTTGAAAGAACACAGTTGCCAAAAGACTGGGTGGGGGGCGGCACCCGGCTGCATGCGGTAGGTGGAAAGTGGACAACTCAGATGTTGCCAAGGTTAAAAACCAGACGGGGGAATTTAGATCAACCGTCGGATGACGATCAGATTCTGGGTTGTTGCTAACCCTACATTTTCCTACAGGCTTCCTTTCTTGGGGGTCGCCCTCAGGGCTTCTGACCCTGGTGGGAAATTGCTGCACTGCCCACCGGACGAAGAGCTGATGGCACCTCATCACCCTGGACACACACACACACACTCTCTCTCTCTCTCTCTCTCTCTCTCTCTCTCTCTCACACACACACACACACACACACACACACACACACACACAAACAAACAAACACCATTCAGAAGGGGAGTATTCCAACTTCTATGAATCCCCATCTATTTGATAGCAGCTAATCATGTTTCTGGAATTCTTTTTTTCAGTGGGGTCCTTAGTACTCCCCCCCTCCTCCTCCTCCAATCTTTTTCCCTTCTGGCACTGATGATGTTATCTAGTTGGGTGATGAAATGTCTGCAAGAAAACAACCAAGTTCAGAGAACACCAAGGACCTCACATTCTTTTTCTTTCTTTCTCTTTCTCCTCCTCTCTGCAAACCCCCCTCCCTTCTAGCACTGATGATGTTCCCTGGTTGGGTCATGAAATGTGTGCAAATAAACCCCCACGCTCAGAAAGCACCAAGGACCCCATAATCCTCCTCCTCCTCCTCTCCACAAACTGCCCTCCCTTTTAGCACTGATGATGTTACCTAGTTGGGTCATGAAATGTCCGCTAGAAAACCACCCAGCTCAGAGAGCACCAAGGACCCCACAGTCCTCCTCCTCCTCCTCCTCCTCCTCTTCCTCCCTTCTAGCATTGATGATGTTCCCTAGCTGGGTCATGAACCGTCTGCAAGGAAACCACCCAGCTCAGAGAGCACCAAGGACCNCTCCTCCTCCTCCTCCTCCTCCTCCTCCTCCTCCTCCCTTCTAGCATTGATGATGTTCCCTAGTTGGGTCATGAAATGTCTGCAAGAAAACCACCCAGCTCAGAGAGCACCAGGGACCCCACGGTTCAACCCTGAGCTACGAATATTCTCTTCTGAAGGTATCCTTTTTTCCAGTTTCACCATTCAGCCTAATAACCCTGGAGCCTCCATCCCATTACTAATGGGGGGAGGGGTGCAGTTTAGCTTCTAGCATCAGCCAAGGTCCTTCTGGCCCCCTCTCAGCTCTGTTATCTCTGAGGAGTAACTCTAGCTGCATTTCCCAACCCTGAAGAGATTTTCTCTGTGGATCTTGTGAAGACCCCAAAATCATGACGCTGCTGGAGAGAACCAACATGCAGTAATCTGAATTAATGATTGATGGTTAATAATGTGCCTGAATCTCTGGGAGAATTATAGATCAGTGCTCAGATAAAAGGGCTTGTTTGTTTTTTAGGAGGATCCTGGCCAGATCTAGGAGGATGGCTCCAGCATGCTGATCAGCTTCATGGAATTAAGGGCTTCTGCAGAGCTACAGCTTGGCTTTTATAACAAGAAGGGGGTCAAACAAGAAGACTCGGTGCTGAGTGTTTAATATAAATAATATATATATATATATAATATTCTTATCAGTAATTTTTAGTTTATATATATATATATATATATATATATATATATATATATATATATATATATATATATATATATAAACTAAAAATTACTGATAAGAATATTATATTGCACTATTAACTTGATGTAAATGGTAAGAGCGTAAATAGCTAAGACGTATATCTTGAACACCAGATTTCTTGAGGAAATGTGACAAAGGGAATTGGGGTCATTTATAATCTGGAAACGAAAAAGACTAAACGTTACAGTTAAATAACAGAAAATTAAAATTCGGAAAAAAGTCACTAGGTCATCGATTGTCTAAAAGATTGGGTGTTAACCTAAATAAGACATAATAATAATAATAATAATAATAATAATAATAATAATAATAATAATAATAATAATAATAATAATAATAATAATAATAATAAAGTTGGAAGGGACCTTGGAGGTCATCGAGTCCAACCCCCTGCCAGGCAGGAAACCCTATATACCATTTCGGACAAATGGCTGTCCAGTCTCTTCTTAAAAACTTCCAGTGTTGGAGCATCCACAGCTTCTGGAGGCAGGTTGTTCCACTGGTTAATTGTCCTCACTGTCAGGAAGTTTCTCCTTAGTTCTAAGTTGCTTCTCTCCTTGATCAGTTTCCATCCGTTGCTTCTCGTCCTGCCTTCAGGCGCCTTGGAGAATAGCTTGACTCCCTCTTCTTTGGGGCAGCCCCTGAGATACTGGAAGACTGCTATCATGTCCCCCCTCATCCTTCTGTTCGTTAAACTAGACCTACCCAATTCCAGTAACCGTTCCTTGTATGTTTTAGCCTCCAGTCCCCTGATCCTCTTTGTTGCTCTTCTCTGGACTCTTTCTAGATTCTCAACATCTTTTTTACATCGTGGTGACCAAAACTGGATGCAGGATTCCAAGTGTGGCCTTACCAAGGGATTGTAAAGTGGTATTAATACTTCACGTGATTAATACTGTATATATAAATTAAAAACTATTGATAAAATGTAAGAAAGTTGTTTCTATGGGATGGTTAGAATAAAAATTGTGCTAATTCAAATATGAGACAGTGTGCATTAAGAGGGAAAGAGAGGAAATATTTACGATGTTAGTTTGAGATTTGTATCAATGATATCTGTATGTAATTGAATTATTGTAACTCAGTCGCCACGTTGCTTTTTAGTTATGTAGTTGTCATATTAGAAAACCAATAAAATTTAAATATATATATATATAAAAAAAGAAGACTCAGGGCCTCCTCCCAGGGCAGCATCCTGGTGAAATCTGTAGAATTTCTGAGCTGACTCATTTGCCAGCGAAGCCATTTAATATCAGCAAAGTGCAGCCTCAAAGTTAGACGCTTTAAAACCTGCCCAGGCATAAAAGACGATTAACTTACTGCAACTGTACAAGCAGCCCTTTTGCAGCTCACTGAGATGTGTGCAGTTTTCAAACTGGGGCTGGTGCACAAAAAGTAATTAAGCCTATTTATTCATCCATCACAAGCATCCAACAAAACAATCTGCATGCATAAATAAACTTATTACTCGGCGGTGCTGCTCCTGTGTGCCTAGAGAGATAGGGACAGCCAGCTTCGGTGGCGTTTACACATGAGTAAACAGGTAAAGGAGGGCATCCTGAGTAGTGTTTTTGTGGCATTTTTCAATCAGAAAAATGTCACCCAGAGTACATGCCACAGCCCTCCTCAAAAGGGACCCTAAGTTAATACAGATAGTCCTCTCATTACAACAATTTGTTTGGGGACTATTTGAACTCACAACGGCACTGAAAAAAAGTTTTTCACACTTGTGACCATTACAGCATCCCCGTGGTCAAAACAACCTGCCTCCAGAAGTTGTGGATGCTCCAACACTGGAAGTTTTTAAGAAGAGACCGGACAGCCGTTGGTCCGGAATGGTCTAGGCCAGGGGTAGTCAACCTTGGCTCTTTTATGACTCGTGGACTTCAACTCCCAGGATTCCTGAGCCAGCCATGCTGAGGGGAAAGGGAGAGGTTTCCAAGCTGAGCCATGCTGGCTCAGGAATTCTGGGAGTTGAAGTCCACCAGTCATGAGGGGGCCATAGTTCCCCCATGCTGGCTGAGGAATTCTGGGAGTTGAAGTCCACAAGTCATGAGGGGGCCATAGTTCCCCCATGCAGGCTCAGGAATTCTGGGAGTTGAAGTCCACGAGTCATGAAGGGGCCATAGTTCCCCCATGCTGGCTCAGGAATTCTGGGAGTTGAAGTCCACGAGTCATGAGGGGGCCATAGTTCCCCCATGCTGCCTCAGGAATTCTGGGAGTTGAAGTCCACGAGTCATAAAAGAGCCAAGGTTGCCTACCTCTGGTATAGGGTTTCCTGCCTGAGTGTGGGGTTGGACTAGATGACCTCCAAGGTCCCTTCCAACTCTATTATTATTATTAAGTTGTGGGTGTTTCCTCATTGGAGGCTTTTAAGAAGAGACTGGTCACTGGGCAGTCACTTGTCCGGAATATATAGGGCTTCCTGCCTGAGCAGGGAGTTGGACTAGATGACCTCCAAGGTCCCTTCCAACTTTATTATTATTGTTGTTGTTGTTGTTGTTATTATTTTATCATCATCATCATCATCATCATCATCATCATCATCATCATCATCATCATCATCATTATATTCAGATGCTTGGCAACTGACTCAGATTTACGACGGTCGCCGTATCCCGAGGTCACGCATTCACCTTTGCGGACTTTCTGACAAGCAAAGTCAACGGAGGGAGCCCGATCCACTTCACAACAGTGCTGCCAACTGAACAACTGCAGGGGTTGGCTTAACAGCTGCGGCCAGAAAAGTTGTAAAACGGGACAAACCTGACTTAACCACCGTTAAGTCGCTTCGCCCTGGAAACCTCCAGCTCAGTCGTGCTCCTAAGTTCCGGGACTACCTGGAACGGCCTCTCCGCAGCCCCTGCGCGTTTCTCCTTCCAGAAATGGGGCTTGGATTTACGACTCGCCTGCCTTGATTTAAAATTCCACAAAGTGTGACAATCGGAATTAAAGATCCCAGCCAGGAGGCAGCCTGCCTGCGGGGAAATCACCGCCCGAAGCCATGGGAGATTTCCCAAAGGCGGCTTTTCAATTAAAGAGGAGCAGAATCCCCCTAATTTGGTGGGTTTGGTGGGATGCAGCTCACTGAACACGCCGCTACCGGCTCAGCAAATGTGCCCGGAATTTGCTTGCTTTCCCAATTCCTCTTTTATCTGCTGGAGGCTTCTGAGCAGCTTCAGGGCCGCGAATGTGTGAAAGGTCTAGGCTGGGGGCCCTTGGTGGCTTCTCCTGCAGGCTCGGGGGGGGGGCTCTCCTCAAAGGCCTGGCCCGCTTCGTGCCCCATGGGTGTTTCTGTCTGCAGGATTGGCTCCTGCCCTGCCAGATTATGGACTTCCAATGTAAAAGGTAGAATATGAGTCTTGGAAGGGACCTGGGAGGTCTTCTAGACCAACCTCCACTCAAGCAGGAGACCCTACTACGGCATTCTGGAGAAAGGGCTATCAGGAAGGGCAAACTTCTGAAGGGAAGCCGTTCCACTGACTAATCATCAAGGAATTTCTCCTTATTTCCAGATTGGATCTCTCTTTAATGAGCTCCCTCCGATGACTTCTTGCCTTGCCCGCAGATGCTCTGGAGAATAGAACAGAACAGAATAACAGAGCTGGAAGAGACCTTGGAGGTCATCTAGTCCAACCCCCTGCTCAGGCAGGAAACCCTGTATACCATTCCGGACAAATGGCTGTCCAGTCTCTTCTTAAAAACTTCCAGTGTTGGAGCATTCACCGCTTCTGGAGGCAGGTTGTTCCACTGGTTAATTGTTCTCACTGTCAGGAAGTTTCTCCTTAGTTCTAGGTTGCTTCTCTCCTTGATGAGTTTCCATCCGTTGCTTCTTGTCCTGCCTTCAGGCGCTTTGGAGAATGGCTTGACTCCCTCTTCTTTGGGGCAGCCCCTGAGATACTGGAAGACTGCTATCATGTCCCCCCTCGTCCTTCTCTTCATTAAACTAGACAGACCCAATTCCTGCAACCATTCTTCCTATGTTTTAGCCTCCAGTCCCCTGATCATCTTTGTGGCTCTTCTCTGCACTCGTTCCAGAGTCTCAACATCTGTTTTGTATCCTGTAACTTTGTAACTTCTGGAAGCTGGAGAGGACCAGGTGCACAGCAAAATGGAACAGCTGCATCCAAACGGAAACTTCGGCCCAGTGCATGCGCATGCTTGCTCACACAGAGGCAAGGAAGAGGCCAGATTGATGCTCAACTCAGCCCAGCAGGCCTTGAACGAAAACCAGAGGCCACATGGGCTGCATGCAGCCCAGTGGATGGAGTTGCCTTCACCTGGAGAGCAGACAAGGAAGCCCATGATTCAAGTGACTTTCGGCTACGGAAGTGATGCTGAATCTCTTCTTCCATCGCTGCCTGTGGGTCTCAGACAGGAACCGAATAGGAATGAAACGGGGTGTCTGAATTCCCCCCCCTCAATCCAGACTCCTCCAGATGTTTGCCCCTTCAATCTAGACAGGATGTCTCCATTCGGAGAGCTGAAGGCTGTCAGGGGAAAAAAAAATGAGCAGTATGTTTTGATTTTCAAAAAACGTCTTTCAGCCGATTGTCTCCGGGACGGTGCTGCTTCTTTTTTTAAAAAAAATAAATAAATATTGAATTTGCTTTTTAAAAAGAAGACCAAGTAAACTCAGAGAAAGAACCTGGAAAGTGTGAGGGAAAGTAAAAAAACAAGAAAGGGAGAAAACAAATATTGAAAGAAGGGGCTTCCGATCTTCATCCTGAGCGCAAACCAACCTTGTAACGTGACTTTATGATCACGAACGGGGCCAAAATTCCTTGACACTTGTGAGATGTGCCGGATTTTGCAATACCCACTAGCTGCCAATCACCCAGTTTTGATCACGTGACCAATGGGAAGGCTGCAACGATCGTTAAGTGTGAGAAATATTTGTAAGTCACATTTTTCAGTGCTGTTGTAATTTTAAAGCAGGGGTCTTCCAACTTGGCCCTTTGATGACTTGTGGACTTCAACTCCCAGAATTCCTCAGCCAGCCTCCATTTTGTTTGTTAGATTTAAGACAGGGGTCTTCAAACTTGGCCCTTTGATGACTTGTGGACTTCAACTCCCAGAATTCCTCAGCCAGCCTCCATTTTGTTTGTTAGATTTAAGACAGGGGTCTTCAA
>NW_015391817.1:69041-71944 GCF_001527695.2 Protobothrops mucrosquamatus | reverse complement strand
AGCCAGCCTCCATTTTGTTTGTTAGATTTAAGACAGGGGTCTTCAAACTTGGCCCTTTTCTGACTTGTGGACTTCAACTCCCAGAATTCCTCAGCCAGCCTCCATTTTGTTTGTTAGATTTAAGACAGGGATCTTCAAACTTGGCCCTTTGATGACTTGTGGACTTCAACTCCCAGAATTCCTCAGCCAGCCTCCATTTTGTTTGTTAGATTTAAGACAGGGGTCTTCAAACTTGGCCCTTTGATGACTTGTGGACTTCAACTCCCAGAATTCCTCAGCCAGGCACGTGTGCCTGGCTGAGGAATTCTGGGAGTTGAAGTCCACAAGTCATCAAAGGGCCAAGTTTGAAGACCCCTGCTTTAAATGGTCACTAAATGAATAGTTTAATTCTAGGTATACTTGCAAGCATCTCTTCTCCCCATAACTCACCTCTTATCTATACCCAAATGCATGAATCATCCATGTTTTAGTTTTGCTACCAGCAAAAAGTCCATTTGGGGTCCCGGGACTTTATAGAATCATGCCTTGATTTGACCTTGGTCAAACAAACCAAGTTTGTTCTCCGTCCTTTTGTCTCTAGAAATCTTGATCTTTAATTCATTCAGTTGTTGTCGTAGAATTTGATCTCTCGTCCGTATTCCTGTCTCAGCGGCTTTTGCAAACCTCTTTTTAAAAAGCGGTAAAAAGTCATTATCCCTTCGCTCGTCATTTATATAACTGCCAGCTTTGTCTTATGATCCATATTTTTTTTATGTTCCAGTATTTCAACAATTTCTTTATTTGGTAATATATATATTTCTGTACTAGGTGAGGTTTTTCCAGCTCTTTGTACTGTAAATCTTCCAAAAGAATTCTCCTGTGCATCTGTCATTTCTTCCTCAGCATCTGTTGGACATAATTTATCCACAGAGGCTGACAGCAATCCTGACATTGTGGGTTTCCAGTTTCTGTCCCCATTCTTCAAATCTCTCCTGGAATGTCTCAGATGTCATCCCATTTTCTGTCATTTTGTCTCAATGTTGACAAAAGACAAAACGGCAGGTCTCTGTCTCTTTTTTTTGTTTTCCCTTTTATGTCTAGGATCTTTAATCCGTTCCAGTGCCCAATTTCAGTTATCATAAAGTCTCAGCCAATTTTGGTCACCATAGCACAAAAAAGATGTTGAGAATTTGAAAAAAAAAATTCAGAGAAGAGCAACTAAGATGATCCAAGGCCTGGAGACCAAAACATATGAAGAACAGCTGCGGGACTTGGGTTTGCCTAGCCTAAATAAAAGAAGAAATAGGGGAGACATCACAGCAGCATTCCAGTATTTGAGGGGCTGCCACAAAGAAGAGGGGGTCACATTATTCTCCAAAGCACCCGAGGGCAAGATGAGAAACAATGGTTGGAAACTGATCAAGGAGAGAAGCAACCTGGAATTAAGGAGAAACTTCCTGACAGTGAGGACAATCAACCAGTGGAACAGCTTGCCACCAGAAATCATGGGCGCTCCATCACTGGAGGTTTTTAAGAAGAGACTGGACAATCTGAGATGGTGTAGGTTTTCCTGCTTGAACAGGGGGCTGGACTAGAAGACCTCCAAGGTCCCTTCCAGCTTCTATTCTATTCTATTCTATTCTATTCTATTCTATTCTATATTCTATATTCTATATTCTATATTCTATATTCTATATTCTATATTCTATATTCTATGTTCTATACTATCCCATAATTCTATTCTATTCTATTCTATTCTATTCTATTCACAATGTAGTTGCCACAAAGGTGCTGTTGATTTATATAATTATTTCCAAAACCTCACACCACAAATCTTAATATTCCAAAATTGCCTGGTCCTTTAATTTAACCAAGAATAACCCCAGAATAATAGAGTTGGAGGGGACATTGGAGGTCTTCTAGTCCAACCCCCTGCTCATGCAGGAGACCCTATACTATTTCAGAAAAATGGCTGTCCAGTCTGTTCTTAAAAACCTCCAGTGATGAAGCATTCACAACTTCTGGAGGCAAGCTGTTCCGTTGATTAATTATTTCCTCTTAAGTTCTAAATTGCTTCTCTCCTTGATTAGTTTCCATCTATTGTTCCTTGTCCTGCCTTCTGGTGCTTTGGAGAATAGGCTGACCTTCCTCTTCTTTGTGGCAACCCCTCAAAATATTGGAACACTGCTATCATGTCACCCCTAATTCGTAATTTTCTTAAAGACTGGTTTAGCTCTTTGCCGTTTGTTTCAAGTTTATCATGTTCTTAAGCTTACCGATAACATTTCTTTTATTCGAGAGTGAAGGATAAAATTGTCAGGTGGCTTTGCAGCTGTGTACTTCTGTAGATCTCTAATAGACTTAAGATTGTTAAATCAGGTGATTAGAAATTGAGGTTAGCCAATCCAATATCCTTGAAAGGACTCTGTCCTAGTTGGGGGCATAATGGCTTTTTTTGATGCCCCCCCAACTCCTCAGACCTGCACAAAACCACTATCCAATGATTTTCTGATGAGGAGCAGCCATCCAGAGTACAAAGGATGGGCAATCTCCCATCCTTTCCTTATCCGGAGACATTCCATGGGACCGGTCTATTCCCTGGTCCTTCAGTTGTGGCCACGACATCATCTCTGCTCATTCAAAAGGACTCACCTCAGAGGTGGCCGTGGCTGGGAGGGAGGGAGGGGCCGGCTCAAAGCCCCCAGGACAGGGGTAGGCAACCTTAGCTCCTTTATGACTGGTGGACTTCAACTCCCAGAATTCCTGAGCCAGCATGGGGGAACTATGGCCCCTCATGACTCGTGGACTTCAACTCCCAGAATTCCTGAGCCAGCATGGGGGAACTACGGCCCCTTCATGACTCGGGGACTTCAACTCCCAGAATTCCTGAGCCAGCATGGGGAAAACTTTGGCTCCTTCATGAC
>NW_015391817.1:62207-67457 GCF_001527695.2 Protobothrops mucrosquamatus | reverse complement strand
AGAGGAAGAGGAAGGAGAGGTGGAGGAAGAAGGGGAGGAGGATGAAGGGGAGGAGGAGGGAGAGGGAGAGGAAGATCAACCAGGTTGAAAGGTTTCCAGAGAATTCTCTCTGCAGTTTCCTGGACCTTCTGCAGACTCCAGGCTCTTGCCTGCCCCCAAAGCTTCCTCCCAAACATCTGGGGGTCGGGGAGCAGAAAAGCAGAGCTCCATCCTATTCAAGACATTTTGGGGGGAACTGAAACACACTTTTCAAATTCCAAAAGTTGGAAGGCGGCCCCGTAAAACAGAGAGCATTTGCCGAAAACAGAGAGCCAGCTTGCACGCCTGGCTTCCAATCCCCTTCACGGAGCAGAATGGATCTTTCTTCCCAGCAAAAACCAGCCAGGAGGCTCAGGGCGGAACCACGGAGGCTTCTCGCAGCCAAATGTTCAGCCCGAGAGGTTTTCTCCCGAGCACAAAGTTTTACTTGAATACCATATTTTGCAAATTATCTTCTCTCTCCCTTCTTGTAAACCCATTAAAAAACAGCCTGCCATGTTTTCTGTTTTCACGCTTGGTTTTTCAATTTTATTTTGCAACACAGGTGGACCTTGAGTTACAACTGCAACAGAATTTCCATTGCTAGAATAGAATTAGAATAGAATAGAAGAGAAGAGAAGAGAAGAGAAGAGAAGAGAAGAGAAGCTGGAAGGGACCTTGGAGGTCTTCTAGTCTAGCCCCCAGCTCAAGCAGGAGAACTGTCCTATACGATTTCAGACAAGTGACTGTCCAGCCTCTCCTTAAAAACCTCCATCTCCAGTCTCCAACACGGTCCTTTCAGCAGTTCCAAGAAGGCTCCCCACCCATTTGCACCACTCAGGTGACCCTGAGGACAGAGGTTAACCCCCAGGTGGCCTCAAGGACTCTCTAAAACAGGGCTCTCCAAACTCGGCCACTTGAAGACTTGTGAACTTCAACTCCCAGAATCCCTGGCTGGCTGAGGAATTCTGGGAGTTGAAGCCCACAAGCCTTCAAGTGGCCAAGTTCCGAGAGCCCTGCTCTAAAAGAAGGCAAAGGACCGGCTGTCTGCAAGGAGTATAAATCCTTCCATTCCCCACCATTCGGTCAGAACCTGAAGAAGCTTCTGGGATGAGAAGTGAAACGTCTTCAAAGGGGAAAAAAAACCCCAACAAAGACAGCCCAGTTGCCTTTTTGGAAATGCCCCTTTGGGACAATCGTGACCTGGAGAATCTCGATAGAATTTCTGTTCGTCTGCCTCTCTCTCCAAGGCTGTTTGAGGTCCTCTTCTAACGCCCCTGTTATGGGCTGCAAACCAGAGCAGGGGCTGCCGCTCGGGGCTGCCTGCCGCTCGGACGCTCCACAGCCTGGCAGCTTTTCTGCAGAGCCCTTGAGCTAATCCTCTTTGGGGGGGCCAAGGGTCAGAGGGATCCCAGGATGCCTCCATTGTGCCCGCTGGCTCTAGAGAGGAGCCTCAGACGGGAGGGAAGCTGGGGAGAAAAGCAGCTTAAGAGGCAGAGCACGCGGGCCACTTCTGCAGGGGAAGGAGAGACAGCGTGCAGCCAAGAGAAGGCGATCAGCCATCCTGGGACCCCCTCCCTCCTGTTTGCCCTTACTACTACTAATAATGATAAAGTTGGAAGGGACCTCGGAGGTCATCTAGTCCAACCTCCTGCTCAGGCAGGAAACCCTACACCATTTCGGACAAATGGCTGTCCAGTTTCTTCTTAAAAACTTCCAGTGTTGGAGCATTCACCGCTTCTGGAGGCAGGTTGTTCCACTGGTTAATTGTTCCCACTGACAAGAAGTTTCTCCTTAATTCCAGGTTGCTTCTCTCCTTGATGAGTTCCCACCCGTTGCTTCTTGTCCTGCCTTCAGGCGCCTTGGAGAATAGCTTGACTCCCTCTTCTTTGGGGCAGCCCCTGAGCTATTGGAACCCTGCTATCATGTCCCCCCTCGTCCTTCTCTTTGTTAAACTAGACCTACCCAATTCCAGCAACTGTTCCTTATATGTTTTAGCCTCCAGTCCCCTGATCATCTTTGTTGCTCTTCTCTGCACTCTTTCTAGAGTCTCAACATCTTTTTTACATCGTGGTGACCAAAACTGGATGCAGGATTCCAAGTGCAAACAAACAGCAATAGAAAGCAGGCTGGGCACAAAAGAGAGACAGGTCAGCTGGCAGAGTTTATTCCGACCGGCGGCGGCGGCTGCTGTATGGCTGGAGCAAAATTGTCCTTACCAAGATCAGACGTAAGACCAGCACTGATGATGCTACCTAGCTGGGCCATGAAACGTCTGCAAGAAAACCACCAAGCTCAGAGCGTCACAGCCTGGAATTCGATCCTGACCTGCTCAAGGTTGACTCAGCCTTGGGGGGTAAATTGAGGACCCAGATCATTGGGAGGGCAAAAGGCTGACTCTGTAAACTGCTTAGAGAGGGCCGTGAAGCCCTGTGAAGCGTAATATAACTCTAAGTGCTACGGCTGTTAGTATTTAATTCATATTTCGCATTTGACTACCCATCTCCCTGCATATGTATGTGTATGTGTATATGTACGTGTGTGTGTCTGAATATGTTTTTCATAGGATCACAGGGTTGGAAGGGAGCTGGGAGGTCATCTAGTCCAGCCTCCTGCCCAAGGCAGAAGCCCTTATACCAGTGATGGCGAACCTTTTAGAGACCGAGTGCCCAAAAACAGGCCCCGCCCCTGCTCCACCCCGTCCCCCACCCCGCCTGCCCGCAGGACCAGTCACCGCCTCCAGGGCCCGCCGCAGATCGCCCAGGCAGCCCCGCAGTGCCATGGTGGCCACACCCTCTGCCCACGCCCCGCAGCATCAGCTGTGCATGATGGGGCGTGAGGGCAGAGTCTTGGTTATGCTGCCTGGCTGCCATGTCCTTGGCTGCGCTGCTCCACGCTCAGGGGCAAGTCTCCTCCAGGGGGGCTGCTGGTGAGGAGGGGGTCACGGGGGGAGGCGAGGCTGGGGCAACGGCACGTGTGCCCACAGAGAGGGCTCCGAGTGCCGCCTCTGGCACCCGTGCCATAGGTTCACCACCACTGCCTTATACCATCCTGGAAAAATGGCTGTCCAAACTTTTCTTCCAGACTTCTGGCAACGGAGCCCCCTCCCACAATCCAAGCCTCCCCCCCCCCTTGGTTTCATCTGTGACATCCACCTCCTGCCACCATCTGGACTTTTTTTTTGACCCTCTCTGACCCAGGAACACCAAGGAAGTTTCGGCTTCTCGGATGGCACCCAAAAAGCCAGCTGGTGACCCCCAAGAATTCTTCAGGGGATTTCTGGCCAGTTTTTGCAATCAGAGGGAGGGGAATGCAGCCAGGGGGGCAGCCGGGTCTTCTCCGTGGACCCCCAAAGCCCCGAGGGGGGAGGTAGATCCGTCTGAGCCTCCTTCTCCGCTCAGGTAAAACGAGGATGCTGAAGGGCCATTTTTCCTGGTCTCCCTCCTCCAGCCGCTCGGCTCATTTATTGTTCAGGCGCGCAGCCGAGCTGTCATCCCCTAAACCTCACTCATCCATTTAACCTTGGGGGAAAAAACACATTTGTGCCAGATAAGGCGCATCGGAGGGTGGCGAGGGGAAGGCTCCCCTGGGCTGCCACACGGGGCCTGATGGATGCGCTACACGGGCCTGGCGCGACCCAGCCTTGTACATTATCTGGGTCCTCCCAGCAGGCTCTCCATCATTCCCAAGGGGGAAGCAGCGGAGGCACGGACGGGCTCAGGACAACAGCACTCTGTGTGTGTGTGTGTGTGTGTTTGTGTGTGTGTGTGTCCAGGAGGGAGGGGGGGCTGAATCAGACCCGCTGGTCCTGGAGCAGGAGGAAGCAGGGTGGAAGCTTGAATGGGTGCCTGTAGATGCTCCATCAATGGAGATTTTCAAGAAGAGACGGGACAGCCATTTTTCCAGAATTGTCTACAGCAGGGGTAGTCAACCTTGGCTCTTTTATGACGCGTGGACTTCAACTCCCAGAATTCCTGAGCCAGCTAAGCTGGCTCAGGAATTCTGGGAATTGAAGTCCACGCGTCATAAAAGAGCCAAGTTTGACTACCCCTGGTCTAGAGTAAGCGTGTCCAGCCTTGGGAACATTTAAGACAGGGGTCCCCAACCTTGGCCACTTTAAGACCTTTGGACTTCAACTCCCAGAATTCCCCAGCCAGCCATGATTTAAGACTTGTTGACTTCAACTCCCAAGGCAAGGCGATCAGCCTGGGGAGATTCTTGTAATGTAGGTAGAATGCCATAAAGTAGCATGGCTGGCTGGGGAATTCTGGGAGTTGGAGTCCACAAGTCTTAAAGTTCCAAGGTTGGACACCCCTGGTCTAGCATCTACAGAAAAATAAAGTTGGAGGGGACCTTGGAGGTCTTCTAGTCCAACCTCCTGCTTAAACAGGAGACCCTATGCCACATTCATCATCATCATCATTATCATCATCATTATTATTATTACTACTATTATTACTATTACTACTACTACTACTACTACTATTAATATTAATATTATTATTATTATTATTATTATTATTATTATTATTATTATTATTATTATTATTATTATTATTATTATTATTGGCATTTTCGGCTTGTTTTATTGGAGTGCTTCAGCAAAAGGGTCTCAGCAGCTAAGGCAGACAAGACGTCAAACAATACGCAAGCACGAGTTTTATACGCTTATGATAAAGGTGTCCTTCTAATTTTGTAATTTTCTGGTTGCTAGGCAGTTGTGCCTCACCATTCGTCCCTGGTCTTGTTACACACATCACAGCTGCAACTTTCTGCCTCCACCATTGCTGTAACAAACGCTCCTAATTCCAGCCTTCTCCTGCTTGAGTGGGGCGGGGGGGGGCTGGACTAGAAGACCTCCAAGGTCCCTTCCAGCTCTATTCTATTCATTCTAAACCGGAGTCCTTCACTGTTTTTGTCTGTAGAGACCTTGGTTGTATTTAGCTGAATTGAACTACGCAACTGAAGAAGCTTCTTGGACGAGAAGCGAAATGTTTTCAAGGGGGAAAACACACACACACACACACACACACGACAGACCAGCTGCCTTTTGGAAAAGCTCCCTCTGGGACTGCCAGGGGGCACCTAATGAGCCACTTAGCCTCCGGGTAGCAGGTGCCCGCTTGAGCGCCCGGGAGCTGGCAGTGATGGATCAGGGTGGCAGCGGGCAGCCGAGCACCCGGGTGACAGATGGGAGCTGCCGGCAGCTTACACCGGCCCCTTCGGCAGCGC
>NW_015391817.1:51562-59057 GCF_001527695.2 Protobothrops mucrosquamatus | reverse complement strand
CCCCCTCTGCCCAAAAGTCTCAGCATGGCACAGCCGGCTGGTGGGCATCTCATGCATAATATAAATCTCCTTCCCAGGGCAAAGCACAAGAGAGGAGAGATATTAGGAGCGGCAGGGATAATTAAACATTTACCAACAAAACACTCCGTATTAAAATTTCAACGAAAAGGTCAACAAACTTTTTTCCAGCTAAAGGCAACCGAGAAAAAAAAACAACAGATTTTTGTAGCTGGGGCTATTGTAGCGTTTCTGTAACTACACCCGTTTATTTATTTTTTGGGCACTTCTCCAGTAAGAATTATAATCCACAATATGCACTTATAAAAACTTGGGTTTATTAAAATCTTCAACTCCCAGACTTCCTCAGACAGGATGGGCCAATCGCCAGGAGACGGTGAGTTCTAGTTCCACCTTAGGCATGAAAGGCGACTGAGTGATTTTGGGCCAATCACCAGGAGACGGTGAGTTCTAGTCCCACCTTAGGCCTGAAAGCTGGCTGGGTGACTTTGGGCCAATCACCAGGAGATGTGAGTTCTAGTCCCGCCTTAGGCACGAAAGCCAGCTAGGTGATTTTGGGCCAATCAACAGGAGACGGTGAATTCTAGTCCCACCTTAGCCATGAAAGCCGACTGGGTGACTTTGGGCCAATCACCAGGAGATTGTGAGTTCTAGTCCCGCCTTAGGCAAGAAAGCCCGCTGGGTGACTCTGGGCCAATCACCAGGAGACGGTGAATTCTAGTCCTACCTTAGGCCAGTCTAGAGAAAAGAAGGACTCGGGGGGACATGATAACAGTGTTCCAGTATTTGAGGGGCTGCCAGAAGGAGGAGGGGGTCAATTTATTTTCCAAAGCACCAGAAGGCAGGGCAAGAAACAATGGATGGAAACTAATCGAGAGAAGCAACCTGGAACTAAGGAGACGGTGAGGATAATTAACCAGTGGAACAGCTGGCTGTCAGATGTTGTGAGATCTTTTGGAGGTTCCAGGGAAGGTCGAGATAAGACTAATAATTTGAATCTCTTTCGAACCCTTCCTAAGGTACCTACTCTTAGGAGTTACCCTTTTGTTGAGTTCTTCGAACCCTTCAAAACTTTTCACTCTAATATTTTCGGGTCAGATCATGTTATGGTCACTTCTTCGAAAATCACCAAGACGGTTCTGTCTTAAAAAAGTTTCCCCCCTGCTAAGGGTATGGACTAGACTAGACTAGACTAGACTAGACTAGACTAGACTAGACTAGACTAGACTAGAATAGAATAGAATAGAATAGAATAGAGCTGGAAGGGACCTTGGAGGTGTTCTAGTCCAGCTCCCTGTTCAAGCAGGAGGACCTATACCAGGCATGTCAAACTCGTGACGTCACGTGATGTATCGGAGCTTCTTTGCCATTGCCGGCAATGGGGTGGGCATGGCTCCGCTATGATGAAACCGGCCCGTGGGCCAGCAGTTTGACACCCCTGACCTATACCATCTCAGACAAAGAGACATCCAGTCTCTTCTTGAAAACCTCCAGTGATGGAGTGCCCACGATTT
Organism: Protobothrops mucrosquamatus; assembly: GCF_001527695.2. Taxonomy (NCBI): domain Eukaryota; kingdom Metazoa; phylum Chordata; class Lepidosauria; order Squamata; family Viperidae; genus Protobothrops; species Protobothrops mucrosquamatus. Next base: position 57,525 of record NW_015391817.1, on the reverse strand, counting down.
CTGGAGGGAAGCCATTCCACTGGTTAATTGTCCTCACTGTCAGGAAGTTTCTCCTTAGTTCCAGGTTGCTTCTCTCTTTGGTCAGTTTCCAACCATTGTTTCTTGTTCTTCCCTCTGGTGCTTTGGAGAATAACGTGACCCCCTCTTCTTTGAGGCAGCCCCTCAAATACTGGGTTTTGCCTTAAGAACTCAAGGAGACTCTGCGCGGCCCCTACCCCACCTGGTCCCAGGGCCACCTCCACTCCCCCCCCCACAGCTGTTCGGGAACTGCCTTCCAGCCCCGGCTGGCTCATCCATTGCACGTGGTGCTGCTGCCCTCTAGCGGACAGATGCTGCCTGCTTTGGGTGGGGGGGGGGGTGGGCTGAGGTTGCAGTGGTCCAGCCCCAAGGCAGCCTTGGTGTGTTGTATGTGAGTGTGACATTAGATGTTGTCAGAGGAATAATAATTTGGGGTTCCAACTAATAAATAAAAATGAGATCCAGGCAGCTGGGAGGAAAGAAGAAATATTTATCCCTAAAAGCAAAACAGTTTGCCTTCACAGGCAGACTGAAGTATGTCTAGTTTAATGAAGAGAAGGACGAGGGGGGGGGGACAGGATAGCCGTGTTCCAATATCTCAGGGGCTGCCCCAAAGAAGAGGGAGTCAAGCTATTCCCCAAATCATCAGAAGGCAGGACAGGAAACAACGGGTGGAAACTAACCAAGGAGAGAAGCAACCTGGAACTAAGGAGAAACTTCCTGACAGTGAGAACAATTAACCAGTGGAACAACCTGCCTCCAGAAGTGGTGAATGCTCCAACACTGGACGTTTTTAAGAAGAGACTGGACAGCCATTTGTCTGAAATGGTATAGGGTTTCCTGCCTGAGCAGGGGGTTGGACTAGATGACCTCCAAGGTCCCTTCCAACTTTATCATCATCATCATCATCATTATTATTATTATTATTATTATTATTATTATTATTATTATTATTATTATTATCTGGGGTATGGAAGTGGCTACGTGCTGATTCCAGGGTGACACTGGAGGGGCACGGATGTGGGAGTAGGTATATGCCAACTCTAACTTTTATTCTTATGAACCTGCAGTTCCTCTGGGAGACCTAATTTAATTAGCTCTGGGTTTGCAGACTTCTTCCTTCGATATGTGGATTAGGTCTGAGTAACTTATTCGGGGGTTTGAGGATGTTTGAGTAAAAAGATTTGCCCCAGTTTGCTATTTTCACTCGATTAATTTCGTTTCAGCTCGACCCTCAATCATCTAGTGGAGGCCCCGATTCTCAGTCCGTTGTGGATCCCGTTGATGTTAGAAGGGAAGATGGAAACAGCACAAAGAATAAAATATATTTGGATAGAAAACTTCTCACAATTTGATGCAGGAGATGCTGGAGCAGGAGAAAACTGCTCTGCGCCTTTAACTATCACCCACAGGGATGGCGGCGGGGGGGGGGGGAGACAAAAGTCTTGCCTGGATCCTCTTTCTTGGCTCTTCCAGGGCTGCGTCTGGAGGGGATGGTCAAAAAAGTCAAGATGGTGGCTACGATGAAAGCTCCGCCTTTTTTATGTGCCATGTGCGTAATGCATACAAAACTGGCAGGGCTTCCATTTTATTTAATTTTTTAATTTAATTTAATTTAATTTAATTTAATTTAATTTAATTTAATTTAATTTAATTTAATTTAATTTAATTTAATTTAATTTAATTTAATTTAATTTAATTTAATTATTTAATTTAATTTAATTTAATTTAATAATTTAATTTAATTTAATTTAATTTAATTTAATTTAATTTAATTTAATTTAATTTAATTTAATTATTTAGTTTAGTTTAGTTTAGTTTAATTTAATTTAATTTAATTTAACTCAGAGGTAGTCAACCTTGGCTCTTTTATGACTAGTGGACTTCAATTCCCAGAATTCCTGAGCCAGCTTAGCTGGCTCAGGAATTCTGGGAGTTGAAGCCCACGAGTCATAAAAGAGCCAAGGTTGACTACCCCTGATTTAATTTAATTTAATTTAATTTAATTTAATTTAATTTAATTATTTAATTTAATTTAATTTAATTTAATTTAATTTAATTTAATTTAATATTATTTAATATTATTTATTAATTTTTAAAATTTTAAATTATTTTTCATTTTTTAATATTTTAATTTTTAATATTTTAATTTCTTAATTTTTTTAATTTTTTTATTACATTTACATGCGACCCACCTCACTGTCAAGTGATTCTGGCCCAGTTAGGAACATCATAAAAAGCAGGGTACAAAACGTATTAAATATTTCTGTCCATTGTGATTTTTTGGACCACAATCTGCTGGCAATCGTTGCATTTTACCTTTGCAAATTGCCTCTCCCCACTCATTTTTCCCCCCCACCCAAACGGAAGACCCCCCCTGCTGGAAAACAGCCAAGACGGGAAGAGCTGGGGGGGCTCCTCTGATTTTCAGGTGGGGGCCCACTTCACGAAGGCCTCCGTGGGCCAGGAAGCATCCGTGAAATATGGGGGAAGATGGGGGGGCAGCAATGGCTCCCTTCACCCCTTCTTTCCTCCCTGGGGACCTAAGAGTCCTGCTTGCTGTGGGGAGGGGTGGGAGGTGGGCTGGGGGGGGCAGCCTCTGCCTGACAGCCCCTGTGAGGGTTTTTGGAGGCAGGGGGAAGGAGGGGGGGGGGCAAACCAGAGCCAAAAAGGACCTTTGGCCTTTCCCCTCCTGGGGACAATTCTGGACTCCTGGAAACAACAGGTAGAAGGAACATCCTTTTTTTCTCGGCAGGAGGATTAGGAAGACCAAGTCCGCCATCTTCTGCTGAAGTCAAGCCAAAGCAGGCGGAAGGGAAGATTTCCCGCCAACAGCCTTTCCGCAGAGTGGATTGCTCTGCCCTCCCCCCCCCAGTCTCAGCCCTGGCCGGGGCCCACCTCGTCTCCCCCCCCTTGTCCCCCCTGCTCTTCAGGTTCAGCGGCTGCCCATTCCATGCCCACTGTGCCCTCCTGGGCCAAATCAGAATAATGGAATAATAATAATAATAATAATAATAATAATAATAATAATAATAATAATAATAATAATAATAATAATAATAATAATGGAATGGTATAGGGTTTCCTGCCTGAGCAGGGGGTTGGAGTAGATGACCTCCAAGGTACCTTCCAACTTTTTATTATTATTATTATTATTATTATTATTATTATTATTATTATTATTATTATTATTATTGTTGTTGTTGTTGTTGTTGTTGTTGTTGTTGTTGGTATTAATAACAGAGAAGAGCAACAAAGATGATTAGGGGACTGGAGGCTAAAACATATAAGGAACGGTTGCTGGAATTGGGTGTGTCTTGTCTAATGAGGAGAAGGACCAGGGGGGACATGAGAGCAGTCTTCCAGTATTTGAGGGGCTGCCACAAAGAAGAGGGGGGGGGTCGACCTATTCTCCAAGGCGCCTGAAGGCAGGACAAGAAACAACAGATGGAAATTAATCAAGGAGAGAAGCAACCTAGAACTAAGGAGAAACTTCCTGACAGTGAGAACAATTAACCAGTGGAACTACCTGCCTCCAGAAGCGGTGAATGCTCCAACACTGGAAGTCTTTAAGAAGAGACTGGACAGCCATTTGTCCGAAATGGTCTAGGGTTTCCTGCCTGAGCAGGGGGTTGGACTCGATGACCTCCAAGGTCCCTTCCAACTTTATTATTATTATTATTATTATTATTATTATTATTATTATTATTATTATTATTATTATTATTATTATTATTATTATTATTATTATTATTATTACTACTATTATTATTATTATTATTATTATTATTAATCATCGCACAGTCAGCCAGATGTTCAGACTGGATTTGGCCTTTTTGTCTGCCTATCGAGTCCTTCCCAAGGACCTGGGATAGGCGGATGTGGATGTTTGATGGTATTACAGATCTCGTCGCAGGATGGAAGCGGTTCCTAGGAAGGCCGCCTTTTGCAATTGACTAATGGCGAATCTGTCAATGCCGATGATGGTGTCCAAGTTTTTTTGGGATTGCACCCAAGGCGCCTATGACTATTGGTACCACCCTTGCTTGCCTTTGCCACAGTCTTTCTATTCTATTTGTAGGTCTTTATATTTTGTTATCTTCTCCAGTTCTTTCTCTCATCTATTCTGCTGTCTCCAGGCACTGCCACGTTGTTGTTGTTGTTGTTGTTATTGTTGTTATTATTATTATTATTATTATTATTATTATTATTATTATTATTACAGAATATGATAGCAATAGTACTTAGACTTATCTACCGCTTCACAGTGCTTTACAGCCCTAAGCGGTTTACAGGGTCAGCATATTGTCCCTTACAAAAACAATCTGGGTCCTCATTTTACCAACCTCAGAAGGACGGAAGGCTGAGTCAAATGAAAAGAAAGACTAGGGGTGACATTTTAGCAGTCTTCCAATATCTCAGGGGCTGCCCCAAAGAAGAGGGGGATCAACTTATTCTCCAAAGGCAGGACAAGAAGCAACAGGTGGAAACTCATAAAGGAGAGAAGCAACCTAGAACTAAGGAGAAACTTCCTAACAGTGAGGACAATTAACCAGTGGGACAGAAGTTGCCTCCAGAAGTTGTGGGTCCTCCATCACTGGAGGTTTTAGAAGAAGAGACTGGACAGCCACATCTGAAATGGTATAGTTTCCTACTTAAGCAGGGGGCTGGACCAGAAGACCCCAAAGGTCTCTTCCAACCCTGTTACTCTGCAAGGTGGCTAGATGGCACCATGCTAGTCAGCAGGATGGCACCGTATGTTTCATAGAAACGGACAGTGCCCAAACCCTTTGTGCACGGGGCGCCTGTGTACCTTAAGTCCCCAGTCAGGAACGGGCTTCAAAGAACAAAACGGAGACTTTTTTCTTCTGGAACACACCTTCCTTGTGATGCTGCCTCGCATTGTTTCGGAAACGGCTTCTGATCTTGCACAATACTGTGGGGAGATAGCCATCTGGCCATCACAGGACGTTCAGTCTGGCCAGCCAGGTCCTGGCAGCTGGACAGAAGCTCCAGAGAAGGAGAGAGGCAGCCCACAGGCAGATGGGTGGCTTGACGTCTTGGTGAAGATGGTTCTTTCCCAGAAGGTCTTCTGCTATTATTCCTCTACATCAGGGGTCTCCAAACGTGGCAACTTGGAGACTGGTAGACCTCAACTCCCAGAATCCTCCGCTGGCTGTGGAATGCTGGGAGTTGGAGTCCACAAGTCTCAAAGTTGCTGAGACCCCTGATCTACCTTGACGACTCAATCCGGGGTGTCCACAATGAGGGGACTCAAAAGGTGAAGATGGTGGCCACCACAATGTGATGCCAGCTCTGCCCCCGTTTATGGGCAACCTTGTTGACCCCTCCCTGTGGTCACCTCTGCCCTCCCTCCTCTACTTCTTCCTTTGTGGCAGGAGCATTTGGCAACCGGTTCCACGACGCCCCTGCAACTTGGCGTCCTCCAGCTGAGTTCCTAAGTAGACATGCTGCCTGGGGGTCTCTGCACATCTGGAAAGGGACAGGCTGGGGGGAGGGATGCTGAGTGTGACATATGTTGCTGCTCTGTGGTTCACTGCACAGTGGGAATCCAGCCATTGTTTTAGCTTATAAAGGAGAATTTGTGTAGGTTAAGGTGGAAATGTGGGGTCCTTGGTGGTCTGTGAGCTTGGCTGTTTTCTTCCAGATGTTTCATGACCCAAACTAGGGAACATCATCAGTGCTAGAAGAGAGAGGGGTTTGTGGGGAGGAGGGGGAGGAGGAGGAGGAGGAGGAGGAGGAGGAGGAGGAGGAGGAGGAGGAGGGCGACTGTGGGGTCCTCGGTGCTCTTTGAGCTTCACTGTTTTCTTCCAGATGTTTCATGACCCAAACTAGGGAACTTCATCAGGGCCCGATTCTCTGATGAAGTTACCTAGTTGGATAATGAAACGTCTGCAAGAAAACCACCAAGCTCAGAGAGCACC
>NW_015391817.1:40581-43906 GCF_001527695.2 Protobothrops mucrosquamatus | reverse complement strand
TTGGAATCCTGCATCCTGTTTTTGGTCACCACTTTACAAAAAAAGATGTCGAGACTCTGGAAAGAGTGCAGAGAAGAGCAACAAAGATAATGCTAATGCTAATGCTAATAATACTAATAATAATACTAATACTAATACTACTAATAATAAAGTTGGAAGGGACCTTGGAGGTCATCTAGTCCAACCCCCTGCTCAGGCAGGAAACCCTACACCATTTCAGACAAATGGCTGTCCAGTCTCTTCTTAAAACCTTCCAGTGTTGGAGCATTCACCGCTTCTGGAGGCAGGTTGTTCCACTGGTTAATTGTTCTCACTGTCAGGAAGTTTCTCCTTAGTTCCAGGTTGCTTCTCTCCTTGATGAGTTTCCATCCGTTGCTTCTTGTCCTGCCTTCAGGCGCCTTGGAGAATAGCTTGACTCCCTCTTCTTTGGGGCAGCCCCTGAGATACTGGAACACTGCTATCCTGTCCCCCCCCCTCGTCCTTCTCTTCCTTAAACTAGACATACCCAATTCCATCAACCTTTCCTTATATGTTTTAGCCTCCAGTCCCCTGATCCTCTTTGTTGCTCTTCTCTGCACTCTTTCTAGAGTCTCAACATCTTTTTTACATCGTGGTGACCAAAACTGGATGCAGTATTCCAAGTGTGGCCTTACCAAGGCCTTGTAAAGTGGTATTAATACTTCACGTGATCAGGGGACTGGACATAAAAAGATACGAAGAACAGCTGTAGGAATTGCAGCTTCCTCAAACACTTAAAATCTCTGAAGACCTGTTCTCTCTCATTCCAGAGAGCGAAAGGGGGTGTGAGTTACAGGAAGCAGAATCAATGGACTGAGGGGAAAAAAATCCTCATTGCTAGAAGAGTTGGACAACTCAAAGCCAATACAATGGGCTTCCTTTCACCGGGGTGGGGTGGGGGGTGGGGGGTTCAAGCAGAGGCTGGAAAACCACCACCCCCAGGAAACTTTAATCCAACTATCCAACTGCTTGGACCGCTTGAAAGATGTTGAGACTCTAGAAAGAGTACAAAGAAGAGCAACAAAGATGATCAGGGGACTGGACATAAAAACATAGGAAGAACAGCTGCAGGAATTGGGTATGTCTAATTTAAGGAAGAGAAGGACCAGGGGTGACATGACAGCAGTCTTCCAATAGTTGAGGGACAGTCACAGGGAAGAGGGGGTCAACTTATTCTCCAAAGCGCCTGGAGGCAGGACAAGAAGCAACGGATGGAAACTAATCAAGGAGAGAAGCAACCTGGAACTAAGGAGGAATTTCCTGACAATGAGGATAATTAACCAGTGGAACAACCTGCCTCCAGAAGTTGTGGATGCTGGAAAACCTCATCTCTGGAGGTTTTCAAGAAGAGATTGTACAACCATTTGTCTGGAATGGTGTAGGGGTCTCCTGCTTGAGCAGGGGGTTGGACTAGATGACCTGAAAAGTCCCTTCCAGCTCTGTAATTCTGTAATTCCCTTTATCTATTCACACAGTCTGGGCCTCCTTTCTCTAAGATTGGCCCATCAGGGATCTTTTCTTGTTCTCTTCCCCTCTGCATCTCAGCCTCTCTTGTTCATGGAGATGCTCCATCATCCAGGTCATGGTTGTCCCAAAGGAGCTTTTCAAAAAACAATAGGAAACAAAGTTCTAACTAGTAGCCAGCACGGGTTTGTTAAAAACAGATCATGCCAAACCAATCTCATTTCATTCTTTGATAAAGTGACTAAACTACTAGAACAGCAAAATGCAGTGGGCATAGTATACTTAGATTTCAGTAAGGCATTCAACAAAATAGACCACAACCTACTCCTTGGTAAACTAGAAAAAGGAGGAATAGACAACATCACCACCAGATGGATCTGTAGCTGGCTGGCAAACCGTACTCAACGAGTAGTCCTCAACGGCACTACATCCACACGGAGAGAAGTAAGCAGTGGGGTACCACAAGGTTCCGTCTTAGGCCCAGGACTGTTCAATATCTTCATCAATGACTTAGAGGAGGGAATTGAAGGGGAAGTCATCAAATTTGCAGATGACACCAAACTGGCAGGAGTAGCCAACACCCCAGAAGACAAACTCAGGATCCAAAAAGATCTTGACAAACTTGAACAATGGGCCCTCTCCAACAAAATGATATTTAATGTGGAGAAAAGCAAAGTTTTAGATTTAGGCAGGAAAAATCAAAGATATAAGTACAGATTGGGCAAGACCTGGCTCAAAAACAGCCACTGGGAGAGGGACCTTGGAGTCCTAGTGGACGATCATTTGACCATGAGCCAGCAACGTGCAGCAGCAGCAGCCAAAAAAGCTAACACAATCCTGGGTTGTATAAACAGTGGCATAGAATCAAGATCACACAAAGTATCAGTACCGCTTTATAAAACCCTAGTGAGGCCACACCTGGAATACTGCAGCCAATTTTGGTCACCATGTCATAAAAAAAGATGTTAAGATTCTTCCTGCTCACTATTCTCCCCCCCTTTTTTGTCTCTCCTTCCGAGCTGCTTCCGTGCGTCTGTTTTCCACACCTGATCTTGACACACCATTAGTTTCTCCTCCCCTCCCATAGCAGCTGTTACTGCCTCACCCATAGCCCTGTCACTCCAGTCTTGCCTGTTGCTATCTCGTTGTAATTTTCCCTCCCCCCCTCCTTTTTCCGGTTTGCTGTCTTCCCTAGAGATCACAGTTTCCCCATTTGTAAAACCACGATCTTGCTTTTGCACCGTGAGGGGTGGCCATCTACTCTGTGGATTGCAACGTTGACTCTCCCACTTTCTAAGGGTCTGGTATGCCGGTAGGAGGTCTGTGTGCCGGTTGGTGGAGTTTTCATCTGAAAGCCAGGCTTCTTTGAAAAGGCGGCCACCCTTGGCGGTCTCACGAGCGATGGCCTGTGCGTTTTCCAGATGGAATGTATGGTCCAGGTTGGCCATGTGGGTCCACACTTGGGAGCGCTGCTCCTGCCTTTTAATCGCCAGTTCATGTTCATGGACCCTCGTCCTGAGCCTTTGGGCTGTTTCCCCAACGTAATTGCAGGGGCAGTTCCTGCAGTTGATTCTATAAACCAGGGGTAGGCAACCTGGGCTCTTTTATGACTGGTGGACTTCAACTCCCAGAATTCCTGAGCCAGCCATGCTGAGGGGAAAGGGAGAGGTTTCCAAGCTGAGCCAGGCTGGCTCAGGAATTCTGGGAGTTGAAGTCCACGAGTCATGAGGGGGCCGTAGTTCCCCCATGCTGGCTCAGGAATTCTGGGAGTTGAAGTCCACGAGTCAAGAGGGGGCCGTAGTTCCCCCATGCTGGCTCAGGAATTCTGGGAGTTGAAGTCCAC
>NW_015391817.1:37437-39245 GCF_001527695.2 Protobothrops mucrosquamatus | reverse complement strand
GGAATTCTGGGAGTTGAAGTCCACGAGTCATGAGGGGGCCATAGTTCCCCCATGCTGGCTCAGGAATTCTGGGAGTTGAAGTCCACCAGTCATGAGGGGGCCATAGTTCCCCCATGCTGGCTCAGGAATTCTGGGAGTTGAAGTCCACGAGTCATAAAAGAGCCAAGGTTGACTACCCCTGCGTATAAACTATAGAAGATTGCTCACCGTTGGGGAGTGGCTGTTTAGGACGCACGATTTTAGTTCTTAGGGTCTGCTCTGGCCTATGTATATTATATACGTGTGTGTGTGTAAACATCGTTCCATTTTCCAACATCCAGTCCCCACATCCAGTCAGAACCGAAGAAGCTTCTTGGATGAGAAGTGAAATGTTTTCAGGGAATAAACCAAGAAAGTCCAGTTGCCTTTTGGAAAAGCACCTTGGGGTCTCCGCCCCTCTTGTTTTCCCAGGGGAATGGCAGTGTGGGGAGGGAACCAGGGGCAAAGGAAGACACCTGAGTTTGAGTGGGAAGGGGGAGCCAATGCTTTATTGCAGAAAAGAAGGAATAAATCCAGCGTGGGTTGGGGGGGAGAGGGTCTCTCCAGACTGGCCCAGGACAGAAGAAGGGTCTTTGGGTCAAATGGATGCACTGGCCACAATTCGGAAAGGCCAAAGGTCCCGTGCAGAAAGGCCCCGCCATCACTGAGAGGATCCTGTGAAAAGAAAGAGAGTCGGGCATGAGGGATCCCTTGAAGCCACAGTGGCCTTTGAGAAGCCTTCTTGATAAATATTTATTTATTTATTTATTCCTTCCGCCGCGCCCTCAAGACATGGTTGTTCCAGCTTGCGGGACTGGCCTAAGGGATTTTAAAGGGGTTTTAATCACTTTTAATCGGATCAGATTTAAATATTTCTTTTTAATTAATTTTAAATGTGTACTGTATTTTTGTATTTTATCTGATTGTTAGCCGTCCTGAGTCCGTAAGGAGAAGGGCGGGATATAAATGTAATAAAATAAATAAATTGATAAATATCCAATAAATGTGCAGGATCGGGACTTTCCTTGCCAGGACCACAGAAGACCAGATCCTCTGCCGTCAAAGAGCTCCCCCCCCGATCTTTCCATTCCAAAATCAGACCATGTCTAGTCTCTAATGGCCAGAGAAGACCCGGTCATTCTCCTTTTATCCTAATCGGATTTGGGGTTTGGCTCACCCAAGCACAGATCCCAAGAAAGACAGAAGCCTCAGGGATCCCTGCTTGGATCCAATCCACCCTGGGATCTATCAGATTCTACAGAGTGGCCTAAGACTCAGTGCTCTTATTTGTGGGAAGTCAGCCTCCCACCCCCTCCAGAGAAAGAAATATTTCTGGAAATATTTAAAAGAACAGAATATATTTCCCTAAAGGATTTTAAAAGCAGAAACCAACCCTGCCCCCAAGTCTCTGTCCCAAGCAGAAACCAAGTCTGCAGAAATGCAGATGTGATAATCTTGTCAGAAAGACTGGAGTCACGAAACTGGGATTAGGAAGAAAGATCCCTAGAATCAACACACCAAAAAAATCTAAGAGTCATCAGCCCCAGCCCCAGGGAAGCAGGATATGACCCTTGGGACATGATAGGATGAACCCACCCAGGGCTTTTTTTCAGCCGGAACGCGGCGGAACCGCGTTCCGGCACCTTTTTCCGGGCCGGCCGCACCGGAAATAGCCCCTCCCACACCGGAAATAGCCCCTCCCAAATTTTACTTGCATTCCTGTTCTCTAAAGGGGCGGTCCTAGGGTTTGATGAGGGCGTGGCCAGGTTTGAGTTCCGCCACCTTTTCTC
>NW_015391817.1:32623-35875 GCF_001527695.2 Protobothrops mucrosquamatus | reverse complement strand
TAATAATAATAATAATAATAATAATAATAATAATAATAATAATAATAGGTAGACAAAATGCCAAATCCAGTCTTAACATCTGGCTGACTGTGCGATGATCCATAATAATAATAATAATAATAATAATAATAATAATAATAATAATAATAATAAAAAGTTGGAAGGGACCTTGGAGGTCATCTAGTACAACCCCCTGCTCAGGCAGGAAACCCTATACCATTTCGGACAAATGGCTGTCCAGTCTCTTCTTAAAAAACTTCCAGTGTTGGAGCATTCACCACTTCTGGAGGCAGGTTGTTCCACTGGTTAATTGTTCTCACTGTCAGGAAGTTTCTCCTTAGTTCCAGGTTGCTTCTCTCCTTGATTAGTTTCCACCCGTTGCTTCTTGTCCGGCCTTCAGGCCCTTTGGAGAATAGCTTGACTCCCTCTTCTTTGGGGCAGCCCCTGAGATATTGGAACACTGCTATCATGTCCCCCCTCGTCCTTCTCTTCACATTAAACTAGACATACCCAATGTTGTTGTAGAAAGAAAAAAAGAAGATCAAAACTATCAATCGGCGCCTGTCCCAGCTCTCCCAAAGGAGGGGGAACTTAATCAGCCCCTCCTGAAACCTTCCCTGGGGTGTCTATTGTATGCAAAAGCCAGAATAATTCCCAGTTTAAGTTCATGGAAAATAATTTCACAATGCAGCACCGTAACATTCCCGCTTCTTATTTGTGAGGTCATGTAAATCGCTGGCTTCGGTTGTCTCAATTTGCTTCAAAGGGGCTTCAGATCTTGAACCTCTGTAGAAGTTCAGAAAAGGCCGTTTCATCTCAGCCAGCTAGAGAAGGACGAGGGGGGACAGCATAGCAGGGTTAAGGTATTTGGAGGGCTGCCCCAAAGAAGAGGGAGTCAAGCCCTTCTCCAAAGCACCTGAAGGAGGACAAGAAGCAACGGATGGAAACTCACCAAGGAGAGAAGCAACCTAGAACTAAGGAGAAACTTCCTGACAGTGAGGACAATTAACCAGTGGAACAACTTGCCACCAGAAGTTGTGTGTGCTCCAACACTGGAAGTTTTAAAGAAGAGACTGGACAGCCATTTGTCCAAAATGGTATCGGGTTTCCTGCCTGAGCAGGGGGTTGGACTAGATGACCTCCAAGGTCCCTTCCAACTCTGTTATTCTGTTCTGTATCTGATGGCTCTTGCTTCATGGGGCCGGGCAATCTGCAGAGCTGTCAGGAAAAGCAGATGAAGCCTCCGGGATCAGCAGGATGAAGCCCTTGGAAAGAGTAAAGTTATAAGAGCCGGTGTGTGTGTGGAGGGCTGCCCCCCCCTTACCTATTTGCCCCATGGAAGGGGGCAGCTCCGTCAAGAGGAAGAGGAGGCCCAGAAGCAGGAGGAGGCCATGCGCAGCCTTCATGGTGCTGGTTCAGGGGGAATGTGCGCTGGGGCTGGAGCGCTGGGTATTTAAGTCCTGTTTTCAGGAAGTGGGAATGCCCGTTGAAGAAGCAAGGGAATTGGAGAGCTGCCAAAATACCTTTCTCAACACATCAGAATTGTTAGTTTTTCCCTGGATGGGACAAATAGGTGGGGCAGATAACTCAGATCTTTATCAACGGAAGCCCATCGTGTTTGCAACCGGACTTTGTGCAGGGCAGAGCGGGCGAGCCTGGGGCCGCTGCTCCTTCCCGGATCCACATGTTTGCACATTGGAATTACAAAGTGTACCTTGACTGAAGCCATTGGGTGTCTCGGTCACAGCTGGGGCTCAGCCAGTTCCATCCCTGTCTTGCAACATGGAGGCCAGGGGTGAAAGCGATTAGCAGGTGAGGAAACAGGGAGGCATCAAGAAAACCAGGATGTTCAGGATACTAACAGGAAGTGAGAAGCACCCAGACTCAGCTGGGAACCCAACCCTCTCCAGTAAGTGAGGTTGGTGGATCCTCAGTTAGGGCCTTATTTTCTGTTTGATAATTTGTCTGGTATAGAATAGAACAGAATAGAACAGAATATGAAGTAGAACAGAACAGAACAGTAAAATAACAATAGAACAGAACAGAACAGAAAACAGAATAGAATAGAATAGAGAAAAAATGGAATGGAATAGGAATAAAGCAGAATAGAATAGAATAGAATAGAATAGAATAGAATAGAATAGAATAGAATAGAATAGAATAGAATAAAATAGAATAGAATAAATGGAATAGAATAGAATAGTGAATAGAGTAGAATAGAATAGAATAGAGTAGAGTAGAGTAGAGTAGAGTAGAGTAGAGTAGAGTAGAGTAGAGTAGAGTAGAATAGAATATAAAATAGAATAGAATATAAAATAGAATAGAATAGAATAGAATATAGAATAGAATAGAATAGAATAGAATAGAATAGAATAGAATGGAGTGGAGTGGAGTGGAGTGGAGTGGAGTGGAGTGGAGTGGAGTGGAGTGGAGTAGAGTAGAGTAGAGTAGAGTAGAATATGGAATGGAATGGAGCGGAGCGGAGCGGAGCGGAGCGGAGCGGAGCGGAGCAGAGCAGAGCAGAGCAGAGCAGAGCAGAGCAGAGCAGAATAGAATAGAATAGAATAGAATAGAATAGAATAGAAAATATGGAATAGAATAGAATAGAAAATATGGAATAGAATAGAATAGAATAGAATAGAATAGAATAGAATAGATTGGAATAGAATAGAATAGAATAGAATAGAATAGAATAGAATAATAGAAGAATAAGAACAGAACATGGACCCGGAGAGGTTTCTGACGGAGCTTGGGCCATATCCGGAGGATCTAGGCCACGACTCGGCGGAAGATCAGGCGGCGGCCTGGGATGTGGCCGCAGCCGCAGCACTGGACCGAGTCGTGCCGTTGCGGCCTCTGACCCGACGCAGATCTCAACTAGCTCCCTGGTTTACCGAGGAGCTGAGAGAGATGAAATGCCGGAAAAGACGCCTAGAGAGCAGTTGGAGGGCTACCCGAACCGAATCCGACCGAACACAGGTAAGAATACATGTTAGATCCTACCTTGTGGCAATGAGGGTGGCGAGGTCTAATTACTACTCCACCCTCATTGTGTCATCAGATAACCGCCCAGCCACCCTCTTCAGGGTGACCCGCTCCCTCCTTCAGTTGAGGGGGGGGGACCCCCTGGTGGGGAGGGCTGAGGATTTTGCTCAATATCTGTATGACAAAGTCGCTCGGATCCGAGAGGGTTTAGACTCCGACTGGGTGGCCCCGGGGGAGGTGGCGGGAGCAGGTCTTGAGACTATTATA
>NW_015391817.1:26707-30223 GCF_001527695.2 Protobothrops mucrosquamatus | reverse complement strand
AGAAGAAGAAGAAGAAGAAGAAGAAGAAGAAGAAGAAGAAGAAGAAGAAGAAGAAGAAGAAGAAGAAGAAGAAGAAGAAGAAGAAGAAGAAGAAGAAGAAGAAGAAGAAGAAGAAGAAGAAGAAGAAGAAGAAGAAGAAGAAGAAGAAGAAGAAGAAGAAGAAGAAGAAGAAGAAGAAGCTGCTGCTGCTGCTTTGGGATCTCTCCTTGTTTAGTTTCCATCCATTGTTTCTTGTCCTGCCTGCTGATGCTTTGGAAGATAAGCTGACCCCCTCCTCTTTGGGCCAGCCCTTCAGATACTGGCATATGTGAGAGGGTTCAAACCTAAAGCAAGACAAGGCCCACTGCAATTCACTTGTCCTTCTCTTGAGTTGAATTGTGTCTGCAGTGAGTTGTCCCACCAGAGGTTGGCTGGGGCAAATCAGCTGCATCAAGTTGTCCCCTTCTGCCATGTTGGGTCTTTCGCTGAGGAGATTCCACCCATTGCTTCTTGTCCCACCCCCAGGTTCTTGGGGAAATGATAAATCAACCCTCTCTTCCCCATGACAGCCCTTCAAGGAATGGAAGTCAGGTCTTCCCTGAGCTTTCTCTTCATTATTTGCACACAAGGAATTTGCACCAGAGATAAACTCCTTGTGTGTCCAATCACACTTGGCCACTACAGAATATTCCTATTCCTATTAGGCTAAATATATCTACCTCTTTTAATTGTTCAGCGTACAACTGAGCCTTCTTGGTCGCTTAACAGTGAGACACTGGTGAAGCGGGCACAGCAGCGCCTGCATGTTCTGCGTCGCATGAGAAAAGCACATCTTCCTTCCCCTGTCCTCACCACTTTCTACAGAGGGACGATCGAGAGCATCCTGTCCTACAGCATCACAGTCTGGTTTGGAGGCATCCCTGCTTCAGACAGGAAGGCGGTGCAGAGAGTGGTGAGGACGGCAGAAAAGATCATTGGCAGTTCCCTCCCTCCCATCCAGGACATAGCACAGAAGCGCTGCTTGAGCAGGGTCCGTAAGATTATCTGGGACACCACACACCCTCTTCACAACTTGTTTTCCTTGTTACCTTCTGGGAGGGAGGGGGCTCCGTGGTATCCACAGCAGAACATCCGGATTCAGCCATAGTTTCATTCCATACAGCATTAACCTTGTGAACTCTCAAGCTTCCTCCTTCCATTATATATTCAAGATGGACAGTATTTAATATTTATTTGCTATGTATATGTAGGGATGTGGGTCTATACACATGTTGTACATAGTATGTTTAGGTGTGTGTCATGTATGTGTTTCACTTTGAGAGCGGGCAACTAAATTTCATTTTTGATGTGTGCTGTTGTGCCCACAGTGAAAAAATGACAATAAAGGTTATCTTATCTTATTAGTATTAGTATTATAGTATTATAGTATTATAGTATTATAGTATTATAGTATTATAGTATTATAGCAATATAGTATTATAGTATTATAGTATTATAGTATTATAGTATTAGTATTAGTATTAGTATATAGTAGACAGTGATTATTATTTATATGTATTTATATGCAAAGGTGTAGGTATATACATATGTTGTATATAGCATGTTTATATGTATTTGTACACTTTTGAGAGTAGGCAACAGAATTTCATTTTTAATGTGTGACAGTATGCCCACAGTAAAACAATGACAATAAAGGTTCTTTCTCTCTCTCTCTCTCTCTCTCTCTCTCTCTCTCTCTCTCTCTCTCTCTCTCTCTCTCTCTCTCTCTCTCTCTCTCTCTCTCTCTCTCTCTCTCTCTCTATCTATCTATCTATCTATCTATCTATCTATCTATCTATCTATCTATCATGATTTGTCTTCTCTGCACTCTTTCTAGAGTCTCAGCCTTCTTTTTTTTATATTGTGGTGACCAGAATCAGACGAATAATTCCAAGTGTGGTCCCACCAGTGACATATATCTTGATTATGAGCCAGCAGTGTGCAGCAGCAGCCAAAACAGCTAATGCAACCCTGGGTTGTATAAACACATGTTGAGAGTTTGGAAAAAATTCAGAGAAGAGCAACTAAGACGATCAAAGGCCTGGAGATTAAAACATACGAAGAACGGCTGCAGGATTTGAGTTTGGCTAGTCTAAAGAAAAGAAGAAATAGGGAAGACATGATAGCAGCGTTCCAGTATTTGAGGGGCTGCCCCAAAGAAGAGGGGGTCAAATTATTCTCCAAAGCACCAGAGGGCAGATAAGAAACAACGGTTGGAAACTGATCAAGGAGGGAAGCAACATGGAATTAAGGAGAAACTTCCTGACAGTGAGGACAATTAACCAGTGGAACAGCTTCCCTTCAGAAGTTGTGGGTGCTCCCTCACTGGAAGTTTTTAAGAAGAGACTGGACAGTCACCTGTCTGAGATGGTATAGGTTCTCCTGTTTGAGCGGGGGGCTGGACAAGAAGACCTCCAAGGTCCCTTCCAGCTCTATTCTATTCTATAAACTGGTACTATCACTTAATGGAGTAACAGAATAATAGAGTTGGAAGGGACATTGGAGGTCTTCTAGTCCAACCCTCTTCTCAAGTTCTTTCTTCTTCACTCTGCCTTGGAAAGACGCTCTGGGCTCAGCCCCTCTTGCTCTCCCAGGGGGATGGGAGTGTGTGTGTGGGGGACATAAGAAGACCCCAGAGACCGAGAGGGAAGCCAGAATCCGATGCTTTATTGCAGAGAAGGAGGAAATAAACCCAGGAGTGTTTTGGGGGGGAGGGTCTCCAGGATGGCCCAGGGCAGAAGAAGGGTCTTTGGGTCAAGTTGGAACACTGGCCACAATTCAGAAAGGCTGAAGATCCCATGCAGAAAGGCCCAGCCATCATGGAAAGGATCCTGTGAAAAGAAAGAGAGTCAAGCATGAGGGATCCCGTGAAGCCACCGTGGCCTTTGAGAAGCCTTCTTGAGAAATATCCCATAAATGGCAGGATTGGGGTCTTCCTTCCTGCAAGAGGGAAAAGGGGAAAAAAGACGGGGTCCTCTGCAGTCAAAGAGAGCCCCCTAATCTCCCTAAGAATTGGATCATTTCCTGGGGCTAAGAGAGAATTTCCCCCTTCCCCTACGCTCTCCATCCGGCCTTCTGAGCTAGGACTGGCCTCCACTGCCTGGTCTTTCTGATGGCTGGAGAAGACCCGGATGTTCTCCTTTCATGGGTGTCCTGTTTGGGGCTTGGCTCACCCAAGGACAGATCCAAGAAGGGTGGAAGCCTCAAGGATTCCAGAGAGAGCCGCTTGGATCCAGTCCATGCTGGGATCTACCAAACTCTGCAGAGTGGCCTAAGGCTCAGTGCTCTTACCTTGGACGGGGTCCATGCAGTCCTTCAGGCAAGCATATTGGCAGCACTTCTGATCCCCCGAACACTCATCATCACTGTCACACTTCTTGACACAGGGAGCGACTTCGCCTGGTTTTGGCGTGGGACACCGCCCAGGCTTCACTGAAAAGGAGAACATTCCAGCGGTTTGTGGTTTTGTTCTACGTGAGCGTGTTACGCTGAACTAAT
>NW_015391817.1:19778-24750 GCF_001527695.2 Protobothrops mucrosquamatus | reverse complement strand
GTTGCTGGAATTGGGGATGTCTAGTTTAATGAAGAGAAGGACGAGGGGGGACAGGATAGCAGTATTCCAATATCTCAGGGGCTGCCACAAAGAAGAGGGAGTCAAGCTATTCTCCAAGGCGCCTGAAGGCAGGAGAAGAAGCAACAGATGGAAACTCATCAAGGAGAGAAGAAGCAACCTAGAACTAAGGAGAAACTTCCTGACAGTTAGAACAATTAACCAGTGGAACAACCGGCCTCCAGAAGCGGTGAATGCTCCAACACTGGAAGTTTTTAAGAAGAGACTGGACAGCCCTTTGTCTGAAATGGCATAGGGTTTCCTGCCTGAGCAGGGGGTTGGACTAGAGGACCTCCAAGGTCCCTTCCAACTCTGTTATTCTGTTCTGTATCTGATGGCTCTTGCTTCATGGGGCCGGGCAATCTGCAGAGCTGTCAGGAAAAGGAAATGAAGCCTCCGGGATCAGCAGGATGAAGCCCTTGGAAAAACTAAAGTTATAAAAACGGCTATGAGGTTGCCAAAATTTGCTGTATTGGGGGTGGTGCCCCCCCTTACCGAATTTTCCCATTGAAGGGGGCAGGTCCGTCAAGAGGAAGAGGAGGCCCAGAAGCAGGAGGAGGCCGTGCGCAGCCTTCATGGTGCTGGTTCAGGGGGAATGTGCGCTGGGGCTGGAGCGCTGGGTATTTAAGTCCTGTTTTCAGGAAGTGAGAAAGCCGGTTGGAGAAGCAAGGGAAATGGAGAGCTGCCAAAATACCTTTCTCAACACATCAAAACTGTTAGGTTTTCCCTGGATGGGACAAATAGGTGGGGCAGATAACCCAGATCTTTATCAACGGAAGCCTATCGTGTTTGCAACCGGACTTTGTGTAGGGCAGAGCGGGCGAGCCTGGGACTGCTGCTCCTTCCTGGATCCTGGGTTGCAAAATAGGATCCTGAGTAACCACACATGTTTGCACATTGGAATTACAAAGTGTACCTTGACTGAAGCCATTGGATGTCACAATCATGGCTGGGGCTTAGCCAGTTCCATCTCTTTCTTGCAACATGAAGGCCAGGGGTGAAAGTGATTAGCAGGTGAGGAAATAGGGACACATCCAGAAAACCAGGATGTTCAGGATACTAACAGGAAATGAGAAGCAACCATACTCAGGTGGGAACCCAACTCTCCAGCAAGCGGGGTTGGTGGATCCTTGGTTAGGGCCTTATCTTCTGTCTGATAATTTGTCTGGTATAGAATAGAACAGAGTAGAATCCTAGTGTCATGGTTCTGAGAGTTTTCTGAGAGATGAAACTCTTCAAAGAACTTTGAGGCATTGTTTACCTTAAAGAATCTTTATTTGAGAAGCATAGTGTGGGGCATTAACACAGTGGAAGCAAAAAACTGGATCCCCCTCCCCTGAGCACATAGTATCAAAGCACAGTTCCCTCCTCCAATTAACTGTCATAAATCACGTTCTCCAATTAGTTTGAAATGCAGGCTTTCCCTCCAGTTCCCCAACCGCCAATTCTTATCATCTCTTATTTCAATAACCTTGGTTCTCACACTAGGTCCAGTATTGTTATGTCTAGCTAAACTCTCATGCACATTCCTCCCCCCCATCATCTAACTGTAACTGTAACTGTAACTGTAACTGTAACTGTAACTGTAACTCTAACTCTAACTCTAACTCTAACTCTAACTAACTCTTAAGAGTAAAATGTAAGAAGAAAATGGTTGCATCTCCATCTGTTTTCAAAGCAAAAACATTCGATGTTTGCAGCGTTGACACCTAGGGCTGGAAGGGACCATGGAGGTCCTCTAATCCACCCCACTGCTCAAGTAGGAGACCCTATATCATTTCAGACAAATGGTTGTCTAATCTTTTCTTAAAAACCTCCAGTATTAGAATATTCACAACTTCTGGAGGCAAGTTGTTGCACTGGTTAATTGTTATTACCATCAGGAAATTCCTCCTTAGTTCCAGGTTGCTTCTCTCCTTGATGAGTTTCCATCTGTTGCTTCTTGTCCTGCCCTCAGGTGCTTTGGAGAATAACTTGACTCCCTCTTCTTTGGGGCAGCCCCTGAGATATTGGAAGACTGCTATCGTGTCCCTCCTCACCGTTCTCTTCATTAAACTAGACAGACCCAATTCCAGCAACCGTTCCTTGTATGTTTTAGCCTCCAGTCCCCTCATCATCTCTGTTGCTCTTCTCTGCACTCTTTCTAGAGCAGGGGTGTCAAATTCGCCACATCACGTGATGTGTTGCGATGTATCGCAACTTTTCCCCCATTGCCAGAGCTGAGGTGGGTGCGGTTTCGGCATGATGCATCTGGCCCAGGGGCCAGCGGTTTGACACCCCTGTTTTTGAGTCTCAACATCTTTTTTATATCGTGGTGGCCAAAACTGGATGCAGGATTCCAAGTGTGGCCTTATCAGGGCATTATAAAGTTGTACTAATACTTCAGGTGATCTTGATTCTGTCCCTCTATTGATGCAGCCTAGGATTGTGTTGGGTTTTTTAGAAGAATTAGAATTAGAATAACATTGTTGGAATGGACCTTGTAGGTTATCTAGTCCATCCCCCCACCCATACTCCATTTATGACAGGTGGCCGTCCAGTCTCTGTTGAAAGCCTCCAGTGATGAAACTCCCACAACATCTGAATGCAGCTTCTGTTCCACTGGTTGATTGTCCTCACTGTCAGGAAGTTTCTCCTCAATTCCAGGTTGCTTCTCCCTCTGACCAGCTTCCACCCATTGCTTCCTGCTTCTCTCGGTGTCAGCTGCAGGAAAGGATGCGTTCTGGTCTTTTTGCGTCCTTCTTAGCTTTTCTATTGCCTCTTCGGAAAGGTGTGTCAGTGTGGATTGTGTGTCTGTTCATGGCTAATTTGTCTTTCCGTTATCCTCCATGCCCTCTAGGAGGAACTTTGAAGACAAGATCTGTCACGGGACAATTCAGCACTGATTGGCCACTGGGACTCCACGCTCTGGCTCACCCTGGCCTTGAGGACTACTAACCTGAGAGGGTTCAAACTTGAAGCAAGACAAGGCCCACTGCAACTCACTGGTCCCTCTCTTGAGTTACTCTGTGTCCTACTATTTGCTTTTGTATTTTTGTATTTTATTCTATAATCTAATAAAGTGTTAAAAATCAAAAATAATACTAATACTAATACTAATACTANAAATAACAGCTCTCAAAAGAAACCAGCATGGCTGCATAAAGAACTCTCTGACAAATTGAAAGATAAAAAGGACAAGTATAGAAAGTGGAAAGAGGGGCACATAACTAAGTCAGAATATCAGCAAATAGCCCGAGCCTCCAAAGATGAAGTGAGGAAAGCCAAGGGTCAAAATGAACTAAGGCTTGCGACCAAAGTCAAAGATAACAAAAAAAGCTTCTTTCAACATGTAAAAAACAAGAAAAAGGTGAAGGAAATTATTGGTCCATTAGTGGGTGAAAGTGGCAAGAAGGTAACAAGCAACAGGGAGAAAGCAGAACTATTTAACTCATTTTTTGCATCTGTCTTTACACAAAGGGAAAAAACAGACCAACCTATCGAAAATAGTGCCATAAAAAACAGACTAGAAACGCAAGTTAAGATAGGCAAGAAAATGGTAAGTGAGCACCTGTCCAGCCTAGACGAGTTCAAATCGCCAGGACCAGATGGATTACATCCCAAGGTTCTCAAGGAACTGGCAGATGTGATCTCAGAACCATTGAACTATATTTTTCAAAGATCCTGGAGCACAGAGGAACTACCAGAGGACTGGAAAAGAGCTGATGTAGTTCCCATCTTCAAAAAAGGAAAAAAAATGGACCCAGGAAATTAAAGACCTATCAGCCTGACCTCAATACCTGGGAAGATTCCAGAAAAGATAATCAAACAACGCATCAACAAACACCTAGAGGCAAACAAAGTCATTACTAAAAGCCAACGTGGGTTTGTCAAAAACAGATCATGCCAGACAAATCTTATTGCATTCTTTGACCAAGTGACAAAATTAGTGGATCAGATGAATGCTGTGGACATAATTTACTTGGACTTCAGTAAGGCATTTGATAAAGTAGATCACAACCTACTACTTGACAAGATAGAAAAATGTGGAGTAGAAAGCACCACCACCAGATGGATCCGTAACTGGCTGACTGGCCGTACTCAGCGTGTGGTCCTCAATGGAACCGCATCTACATGGAGGGAAGTGTGCAGTGGGGTGCCCCAGGGCTCTGTTCTGGGCCCAGTGCTCTTCAATATCTATATCAACGATCTGGACGAGGGGATAGATGGGGAACTCATCAAATTTGCAGACGACACCAAGCTGGCAGGAATAGCCAACACTCCAGAAGACAGGCTTAGGATACAGGAGGATCTGGACAGATTTGAACACTGGGCGCTATCTAACAAAATGAAATTCAAGGGTGAAAAAAGTAAGGTTCTACATTTAGGCAAGAAAAACCAAATGTACAGGTATAGTATAGGGGGTACCTTGCTCAATAGTAGCAACTGTGAGAGGGATCTCGGAGTCCTAGTGGACAATCACCTAAATATGAGCCAGCAGTGTGCTGCAGCTGCCAAAAAGGCCAACACAGTGCTAGGCTGCATTAACAGAGGGATATAATCAAGATCACGTGAAGTGTTAATACCACTTTACAACGCCTTGGTAAGGCCACACTTGGAATACTGCATCCAGTTTTGGTCACCGCGATGTAAAAAAGATGCTGAGACTCTAGAAAGACTACAGAGAAGAGCAACAAAGATGATCAGGGGACTGGAGGCTAAAGCATATAAGGAACGGTTGCTGGAATTGGGGATGTCTAGTTTAATGAAGAGAAGGACGAGGGGGGACAGGATAGCAGTATTCCAATATCTCAGGGGCTGCCACAAAGAAGAGGGAGTCAAGCTATTCTCCAAGGCGCCTGAAGGCAGGAGAAGAAGCAACAGATGGAAACTCATCAAGGAGAGAAGAAGCAACCTAGAACTAAGGAGAAACTTC
>NW_015391817.1:14716-15755 GCF_001527695.2 Protobothrops mucrosquamatus | reverse complement strand
CATGACAGCCCTTCAAGGAGTGGAAGTCGGGTCTCCCCTGAGTTTTCTCTTCGTTATTTGCACAGAAGGAATCTGCACCAGAGACAAACTCCTTGTGTGTCCAATACGGAACGTTCCTACTCCTATTAGGCTAAACGTATTTACTTCTTTTAACTGCTCCTTGCGCGATGGAGCCTCCAGCCCCCTCATCGTCTGCTTTTGATCTTCTCTGCACTCTTTCTAGAGTCTCAGCCATCCTTTTTATATATATATATATATATTGGTGACCAGAACCGGATGCCCAATTACAAGTGTGGCCTCACCAGTGACATATAAACTGGTACTACCACTTAACGGAGTAACAGCATGATAGAGTTGGAAGGGACCTTGGAGATCTTCTAGTCCAACCCCCTGCTCAAGACCTTTCCTTCTTCACTCTGCCTGGGCTCAGCCCCTCTTGCTCTCCCAGGGGGATGGGAGGGTGTGTGTGGGGGGGACATAAGAAGACCCCAGAGACCGAGAGGGAAGCCAGAATCAAAAGCTTTATTGCAGAGAAGGAGGAAATAAACCCAGGAGTGTTTTGGGGGGAGGGTCTCCAGGATGGCCCAGGACAGAAGAAGGGTCTTTGGGTCAAGTTGGAACACTGGCCACAATTCAGAAGGCCGAAGGTCCCATGCAGAAAGGCCCCGCCATCATGGAAAGGATCCTGTGAAAAGAAAGAGAGTCGGGCATGCGGGATCCCGTGAAGCCACAGTGGCCTTTGAGAAGCCTTCTTGAGAAATATCAATTAAATGGCAGGATCGGGGTCTTCCTTCCTGCAAGAGAGAAAAGGGGAAAAAAAGATGGGGTCCTCTGCAGTCCAAGAGAGCCCCCTAATCTCCCTAAGCCAGAATCAGATCATTTCCTGGGGCTAAGAAAGAACTTCCCCCTCCCTCCACGCTCTCCATCCGGCCTTCTGAGCTGGGACTGGCCTCCACTGCCTGGTCTCTCTAAGGGCTGGAGAAGACCCGGTCCTTCTCCTTTCGTGGCTGTCCTGTTTGGGGCTTGGCTCACCCAAGGA
>NW_015391817.1:6305-10185 GCF_001527695.2 Protobothrops mucrosquamatus | reverse complement strand
CCCAGAATTCCTGAGCCAGCATGGGGGAACTATGGCCCCCTCATGACTCGTGGACTTCAACTCCCAGAATTCCTCAGTCAGCATGGAGGAACTATGGCCCCCTCATGACTCGTGGACTTCAACTCCCAGAATTCCTGGGCCAGCATGGGGGAACTATGGCCCCCTCATGACTGGTGGACTTCAACTCCCAGAATTCCTGAGCCAGCCTGGCTCAGCTTGGAAACCTCTCCCTTTCCCCTCAGCATGGCTGGCTCAGGACTTCTGGGACTTCAACTCCCAGAATTCTGAAAGTTGCCAAGGTTGAGGACCCCTGCTCTAAGGCACCCGGAGGAAGGACAAGAAGCAACGGGTGGAAACTCATCAAGGAGAGAAGCAACCTAGAACTAAGGAGAAACTTCCTGAGAGTGAGAACAATTAACCAGTGGAACAACCTGCCTCCAGAAGCAGTGAAGGCTCCAACACTGGAAGTCTTTAAAAAGAGACTGGACAGCTATTTGTCTGAAATGATATAGGGTTTCCTGCCTTAGCAGGGGGTTGGACTAGAGGACCTCCAAGGTCCCTTCCAACTCTGTTATTCTGTTCTGTTCTGATGTTCTGTTCTTGGTTCATGGGGCCGGGCAATCTGCAGAGCTGTCATGAAAAGGAAATGAAGCCTCCGGGATCAGCAGAATGAAGCCCTGGGAAAGAGTAACGTTATACGAACGGCTATGAGGTTGCCAAAATTTCCTGTATTGGGGGTGGTGCCCCCCCTTACCTTTTTGTCCCATCGAAGGGGGCAGCTCCGTCAAGAGGAAGAGGAGGCCCAGAAGCAGGAGGAGGCCGTGCGCAGCCTTCATGGTGCTGGTTCAGGGGGAATGTGCGCTGGGGCTGGAGCGCTGGGTATTTAAGTCCTGTTTTCAGGAAGTGGGAATGCCCGTTGAAGAAGAAAGGGAAACGGAGAGCTGCCAAAATACCTTTCTCAACACATCAGAACGGTTAGTTTTTCCCTGGATGGGACAAATAGGTTGGGCAGAGAACTCAGATCTTTATCAACGGAGGCTCAGCTTGGAAACCTCTCCCTTTTCCCTCAGCAAGGCTGGCTCAGGAATTTTGGGAGTTGAAGTCCACCAGTCATAAAAGAGCCAAGGTGGCCTACCCCTGGTATAGGGTTTCCTGCCTGAGCAGGGGGTTGGACTAAATGACCTCCAAGGGACCTTGGAGGTCTTCTAGTCCAACCCCCTGCTCAAGATCTTTCCTTCTTCACTCTGCCTTGGAAAGACGCTCTGGGCTCAGCCCCTCTTGCTCTCCCAGGGGGGTGGGAGGGTGTGTGTGGGGGACAGAAGAAGACCCCAGAGACCGAAGCCAGAATCCAAAGCTTTATTGCAGAGAAGGAGAAAATAAACCCAGGAGTGTTTTTGGGGGGAGGGTCTCCAGGATGGCCCAGGACAGAAGAAGGGTCTTTGGGTCAAGTTGGAACACTGGCCACAATTCAGAAGGCCGAAGGTCCCATGCAGAAAGGCCCCACCATCATGGAAAGGATCCTGTGAAAAGAAAGAGAGTCAAGCATGAGGGATCCCGTGAAGCCACCGTGGCCTTTGAGAAGCCTTCTTGAGAAATATCAATTAAATGGCAGGATTGGGGTCTTCCTTCCTGCAAGAGAGAAAAGGGGAAAGAAGACGGGGTCCTCTGCAGTCAAAGAGAGCCCCCTAATCTCCCTAAGAATCGGATCATTTCCTGGACCTAAGAAAGCACTTCCCCCTCCCTCCACGCTCTCCGTCCGTTCTTCTGAGCTGGGACTGGCCTCCACTGCCTGGTCTCTCTAAGGGCTGGAGAAGACCCAGTCCTTCTCCTTTCGTGGCTGTCCTGTTTGGGGCTTGGCTCACCCAAGGACAGATCCAAGAAGGGTGGAAGCTTCATGCTGGGATCTACCAAACTCTGCAGAGTGGCCTAAGGCTCAGTGCTCTGACCTTGCACGGGGTTCATGCATCGAATGCTGCAACCGTAACGGCAACACTTCTGAATACCATCACAGTTCCCGTCATTTTGACACTTCACGTCACAAGTAGTGAAGGTGCCTTGAGGTGCCGTGGGACACCGACCAGGTTTCTCTGAAAAATAGAAGATATTCCAGTGGTTTGTGGTTTTGTTCTATGTTAGCTGATGACGCTGAACTGGTCAAACAAAAAAGGGTTCAAGGATCGATTTATGAATGTTTCTCATTTTGTTTTTTGTAATGATTCTTTTATATTAACCTCAGTTTCAGATCATGGGAAAATATTCATTTATCTATGTGTATGTACTATTTGTCTGTCTGTCTTTCTGTCTGTCTGTCTATCATCTATCTATCTACCTTTCTGTCTGTCTATCCGTCTGTTTCTCTCTCTCTCTCTCATATCTATCTATCTATCTATCTATCTATCTATCTATCTATCTATCTATTATCTATCTATCTATCTATTTATCATCTATCTATCTATCATCTATCTATCTATCTCTATATCTATCCATCGTCTATCTATCTATCTATCTATCTATCTATCTATCTATCTATCTATCTATCTATCTATCTATCTATCTATCTATCTATCTATCTATCTATCTATCTATCTATCTATCTATCTATCATCTCATCTGTCTGTCTGTCTGTCTGTCTGTCTGTCTGTCTGTCTGTCTATCTATCTATCTATCTATCTATCTGTCTGTCTATCATCTGTGTATCTATCTGTCTGTCTGTCTATCATCTGTGTATCTATCTGTCTGTCTGTCTATCATCTCATCTATCTCCTATATCTATCTGTCTGTCTGTTTGTCTGTCTCTCTGTCTCTCTGTCTCTCTATCTATCTATCTATCATCTCATCTATCTCCTCTATCTATCTATCTGTCTGTCTGTCATCTATCTATCTATCTATCTATCTATCTATCTATCTATCTATCTATCTATCTATCTATCTATCTATCTATCTATCTATCTATCTATCTATCTATCTATCTATCTATCTATCTATCTACCTACCTACCTACCTACCTACCTACCTACCTACCTACCTACCTACCTATCTATCTATCTATCTATCTATCTATCTATCTATCTATCTATCTATCTATCTATCTATCATCTCATCTGTCTGTCTGTCTCTCTGTCTATCTATCTATCTATCTATCTATCTATCTATCTATCTATCTATCTATCTGTCTATCATCTGTGTATCTATCTGTCTGTCTGTCTATCATCTCATCTATCTCCTATATCTATCTGTCTGTCTGTTTGTCTGTCTGTTTGTCTGTCTGTTTGTCTGTCTATCTATCTATCTATCTATCTATCTATCTATCTATCTATCTATCTATCTATCTATCTATCTATCTATCTATCTATCTATCTATCTATCTATCTATCTATCTATCTATCTATCTATCTATCATCTGAGTCTAGAGAACAGGATTCTGGTGGATGTGGAATTGGCAAGTCCTCCCCATGGGAAACAGGACGCAGTGTGAATGGAATGCTTGGATATTCCTCGGTCCATTTCTTCTTTCCTGAGACCCCTTTTGCAATTGAGGGAATCGTGCAGAAATAGCAGTTGCTGCCCTGATTGGTGGGTTCCCTCCACACCCTTGGGACTGGGAAAGGCAGGGACTTTTTCTTCTTGTTTAGCCCCTGACGTAGATAAGTTGCAGATGTAATGCAACAATAATGAGGGGGGCAACTCTTGATCCCCTATTTTGCATCCAAAATATCGGTGGCGTGACTTCATGCTGCATAGTGCAATTTGAGATGCAAATGTAACCTCAACACAACTGTAGCAGAAGATATTTGCATTGTTTACACAATGTCAAGGCATCTTGGCTTCTGAGGGAAAATATCACACAACTGTTCCTTGAAAATGTTAGGCAACGACACTT
>NW_015391817.1:2634-5987 GCF_001527695.2 Protobothrops mucrosquamatus | reverse complement strand
GTTCCTTGAAAATGTTAGGCAACGACACTTTCACAAGCCACCAGATGTGACTGTATAATGCATAGATCTGACCAGGACAAATGTATCTTGCAATAAAAGAACAGTAAATTACAGTTAGGTAATAATCTTTAGTCTCAAAGTGAAGATAAATTTATACACTTCCATATGGTACCATTTTCATTGTTCTACCGTACTTCGTTGAGAAGTTACGAGGCATCGTGATCATTATACATCTCCCTCCCTTATAGGCAAATATACTCACCTGTGTATAAATCTTTATTGTGAAATATCTTGAAAACGTTAGAGTAGAGTAGAGTAGAGTAGAGTAGTGTAGAGTAGAACAGAACAGAACAGAACAGAATAGAATAGAATAGAATAGAATAGAATAGAAGCTGGAAGGGACCTTGGAGGTCTTCAAGTCCAGCCTTTTTGAAGACCTGCACCATTTGGGGGATTTCTTTAGTGTTAAATAACAAGAAAGAAGAAAATTGCTAAGACAAGCAAAAATAAACCAGTGTGGATAAAAAAAAAAAAAGCTGATGGAGAACACAAAGACTGAATGCTCTGGTTTTAGTTTATTAGCTTAGTAACTTGTAGTTGGTCTGCTTTACTGTGGGTGGCTGAAACTTTCTGATTTTTATAATTACTGAACTGCTAGCAATTCCTAAGCGGCTTTAAAAAAACCTCTTCTTTGACCAAAGAGAGAATCAAGATGCAGAAGGAATTATTAGAGATATATTTGAAAGCTCTTGAAATAGAATCCACCCGTTTGTTGACCAGCTCTGCTCCAAGGATGATAAAAAAAAAACAAACCTTCTCAAACTATTTTAGAGATGCAAACGTGTGTAGAAAGTTGCCAAACGACTGGGGCAACTTTACCAGTGGCTGAAAATGCAGAGGAGTTAGCTGCAATTTTGGAATATAAACTGGACACTAACTTTTATTATGATGGTAACATTATCAGGGCTAGAATGGAGTAAATTAGAGGAGGAGGAGGAGGAGGAGGAGGGTGACTATGGGGTCTTTTCATGGATCATTTGCATATCTGTCCATTTTTGTAGATAAAAAGAGATGATTCCTCCATCTCAGCTAGGTGTAGATAGGCGTGCCAAATGATGCCTACATGATGCTTTGCTAGACAAAAGATTTTTACAACCCTGGCAGGTAGCCCGAACATCCTGTGATAAACTTTGAAGCCCCTCCCACTGACTAGATAGGATATAGGACTGACTAGCAACTAGACTACATTTCCCAGAGGCCATCTCTTAAGCCTTAAGGAGACAGCGTTAACCCTTTAAATGCTAAATGCTCTAACACAATTATTAATTCCTAAGCCAGCTACAATCTGGTCCAGCACAGGGTCCTTGGGGCTCTCTGAACTGGGTGGTTTTCTTGCAGATGTTTCATGACCCAAGTAGGTAACATCATCAGTGCTAGAAGGAGGAGGAGGAGGAGGAGGAGGAGGAAGAGGAGGAGGAGGAGGAGGAAGAAGAAGAAGGTGACTATGGGGTCCTTGGTGCTCTCTGAGCTTGGTTGTTTTCTTGCAGACGTTTCATGACCCAAGTAGGTAACACCATCAGTGCTAGAAGGGGGTGGTGGTGGAAGAGGAAGAGTGGAAGGGGAGGGGGAGAGAAGAAGATAGCTCCTCCTGTGACAGTGATGCCTACTGGTGTAAGGGCAGCTTCCTCGCTGCCACCCGTGGCTTTTTGGGCAGCTGCCATACATGATCGGCTGGTTCTCTGTGGAAATCCCCATTGTGGAAGAGACGGAGACTGAGAGGGAAGCAAGGACCCAAAGCTTTATTGAGGAAGGGAAGGAATGAGCCCAGGGCTTCTTTTGGGGGATTGTCTCCAGGGTGGCCAAAGACAGCAGAAAGGACTCTAGGTCTGGTTGGGGCACTGGGCCCAATTCAGCTGGGTCTCCTCCAGAGTGATGCTCTGAAAACAAACATCCAGATGTGAGATTTCTGTCCATAACTGCCTCCAATGCTTCGCCCTGCCTAACCTCACAACTACGAAGACCCAACGCTGAAATCAGGAGGAATGCCCAGATCGGGAGAGGAGGAAAGCCAGGGGGCAGCCTCCCCCTTGGAGTTATGGGGTTCCATCACTGAGGGTCTTCATGCAAAGGTGGGGGAGAATCCCTCTAGGATCCTCTGAAGGTTTCTGCCCTGGAAGGAGGGTGGACTAGAGATGACCTCCAGCATTCCCCCCCTCCATCCTCTCTTTCTAGGAGACCTCAAGGCTGCTGCTTGGAGCACAGACAAGGGAAGGTCCACAGGAGCTTCCTAACTTAATGAGGGAGTATTTCTTACAATCAGAAATGTGAGCTTGTCTTTGGCATCCCTGGAGAGGCTATGGTGGGCCTTCCTGTCACCCCCAGCATGGACCAGTTCTGGTCTGCCCAGAGGATGAGTTGGACCAAAGTGGGCAAGGGGTTCTGTCCCAGCCTCTCCTCCTCCTGGAAGTCCTCCTTGCCTGGGACCTTCTGGCTTCCTGACCAGGCTGGCAGGAGGACCATCTTCTCCAACACACTGCCCAGCAGCATCTGAACTGGGGGGGTGACCCTTCTCCCAATGGAGGTTCAGGAGGAGAAGAAGTCAAGGGACAGTGGGCGGGGGACATAGAGGGTCAGCCTGAGGGTGGAGATCCAACAGGAAGAAGGGCCCCACCACACCACACCAAATTAGATGTGCATGCTTGGGGCTAAAAGATCGACCCCGCCTTTCTTTTTTACTTTAATTATACCCTTGATGGAAACACAGAAAGCCTGGGGGTCTTCTAAACCGAGGTCAACATACAGGTCTTACCTTAGGCAGGATTCATGCAAGTAGTCATGCATCCATACTTGCAACACTTCTGATTCTTAGGGCACTTCCAGTCACTTGCACACTTCGCGATACAAGGAGTGACTATTTTTGGAGGGGTCTTGGGACACTTCCCAGGCTTTTCTGCAAAATAGGAGACCCCGAGGCTGGGTGTCAGACTCACCAGGTAGACCAGACGGGAAACACAACCAGATAAGCTAATTCTGTTTTATTGTAAAGCTATATTAACAGAATCCTGTAGGTCTGCAAGGACAAATCTGTCACTGTCTCTTTTGCAGCCTAAGGAAGTAGAGAAGGTCTCTTCCCAGCTTCCTTATCCACCCATTCTGCAGCTTCTGGCTGTGCCAATTCTTATCTGACCGTTAGTGGCGGGTCTTCACCTGGTCTCCCAAAGTCTTTTGCACACACCATGACTCTGAGAGATTCCTCTCGAATTGGAATCCCAGAACAAACAAGATCCCAAGATCTTTCAGGAGCCGAAGCGCCTCCAAGCAACTAGCTGGAGCAGGATCCTACTTCCGAGACC
>NW_015391817.1:0-1081 GCF_001527695.2 Protobothrops mucrosquamatus | reverse complement strand
TAAATCATCAACCTCAGTTTATTCAACCTACTTAGAAGGCGCTTCAGGGCTACAAGGAATAATGGAGGACCTCAAAACCTCTCTAGGAGATCAGAAAGGGCCGTTTCCTCTCAGCCAAACCTAAAGCAAATGCAATGAATGCTGAAGGAGAAGATGGCCGACCTCTAACGGGTGCCTGGCAAAGACTTGAGGGTGGACAACAGGAGACCCTCCCTCCAAAGATGGAGGAGAACCACGTGGAAGGGACAGAGAGATGAAGGAACATTACTCTTCTGACCAGAATAACAGAAGAGATGGAAGGGACCTTGGAGGTCTTCCAGTCCAACCCCTTGCTCAAGCAAGAGACCCACGTCCAGAATCTCCTGAATCCCGTAGGAGAAGGGGTCGCCCAAAGCCTCCTGGGCTGAGTCAGAGGGCTGGCGGCCTCCCTGAAGGGAAGGGAGGAGGCAGGGGCAGGTGGTAGAGATGGTGGGGGAGACTGGAGAAGGACCAGCCCAGATGACTCAGCCTGGGAAGATGGAGGCAACTTCAGGGTGATAAGGGGATTGTGGCGTTGTTGCCATGAACAAATGGGAGACCTCAGATCCCTGGATGGAGATGAGGAGAAAGATTGGCACCTGGCTGGGCTGAATCCAGGGAGGGCCCCCCCCCAGTCTTCCCAAGCCAGAATCAGACCATCTCTTGAGGCTCAGCAAAGAGAGAACTTCCCCCTCCCTCCACGCTCTCCGTCCGTCCTTCTGAGCTGGGACTGGCCTCCATTGACTGGTCTCTCTGATGGCTGGAGAAGACCTGGTCCTTCTCCTTTCATGACTGTCCTGTTTGGGGCTTGGCTCACCGAAGGACAGATCCAAGAAGGGTGGAAGCTGTTGTGTTCTTTGTATTCCTCCCCCTTAATCCCCTATGCATATCCTGATCACCCATTAAGGGTGATTGCCCTTCACCATTGATCGCCCATTAAGGGTGATTGCCCTTCACCATTGATCGCCCATTAAGGGTGATTGCCCTTCTCCATCTGCATACAGTTTCATGCCCGTTGCTGGTTGGCTAACTAGCAACAGGGTCTTGCCAGCCAATGGAATTG
>NW_015391816.1:19477-22317 GCF_001527695.2 Protobothrops mucrosquamatus | reverse complement strand
TTCTGTGTGAGTGCATAAAACTACATTAAAGTATTTCCTGCTTGCTTTTTTCAAAAGTTAATTAGGATAGTCTGGTCTGCTGTCAGACCAGATTTTCTTCTAAATTCTTTTATCAGCCATGAATATTAGTTTGATTGTTTTTCATGCTGCATTAATTTTCACCTCTCCCCTTTCGGTGCTATTTTAACTTCCCTAAAAATGTTCACTCTTTCCATCTAGCAAATAGTACTGATGAAGATCTGTAAATAAAAAGTACATACCCTATCAAGATATTTTTACACCAAAATAGATAATTTCAGCATTATCTTTATCATATCTTATATTAGGGAAACTTCTCTAAGAGCCCAAGAGAAAGCATGAGAACTCACAAAGTTGAAACTTGTAGAAATGTAGCAGGATTGGCATGCTAATTTTTCTTATACTAGGGGGAAAAAGCAACAATCTAAGAATAGATGTTTAGGTCCCATGTCATCAACTGTACATAACTACAAATAATGGTGCAGGAGAATTTGCTGCTATGGGAAACAGATTGAAAATTTCCTTTCTACTATAATTCATTTTGGTGCTAGAATCATTACTGCCAGGTGAAGACCAAGTTCAGATTACTCACTGCCTACAATCATCTTGTATGACTAATTTTGGAATGAACCCTTTCCCAGCTTGCTTAGATTGCTTTGAAACAGCTAGCACAATGTTAATTATATTATGATAATTATAGCTGGTCAAAGAGATCACTTCATCACCATGTTTCAAAGCTTATTAATATCGTTCTGATCATATCCTGCCACCTCACCCCCACTTAACATTTGAATTTTAAGCTTAAAGAAGTCCAAGCACATAACGGCGTTTAATTTCTCTGTCCAGTTCACAGTGATTTGCATATGTCCTCAAGCCCTGTTGGTGATAGAAGGTTAACTGTGAAATACATTCCTCACAAAAAGAGAAATGAAAAGAGGAACAAAAAATATCTTGCTGCCAGGTTAGTGTGTGCGTGTGTGTGTGTTTTCCTCTTTGGTACCATTTTCCTTAGCCATTTTCAAAATAATTTCACATATCAAAACAATTTCTCATCTCAAGCCATTGGCATATCCTTTACAGCAGTGTTTTTCAACCCTGGCAACTTTCAAATGTGTGGACTTCAACTCCCAGAATTCCCCAGCTAGCGTGGTTGGATAGGAGTCGGAATTCTGAAAGTTTCCAAGATTGAGAAACACTACTTTGTAGAATGGTACTGTACAGCTTGTTCAGCTTTTATTCTGTGAAATCAGACCATTGACACAGATTGTACAGTAGATTTCTTGGTATAAATAGGAGAAAAGGGCCCACCTGATATCACAATTAAAGTGTAAGACTAGGATCAGGGACACCTTGGTTCATCTTAATCTACTTTGCAGGATTGTTTTAGAATAGACTGGGATTGTCTGTTGAGAGAGGCCTACCGAGCCTTCCCAGGATGGAACTGTACACAATTGTAAACAGTTTAATTTTTAATCTGTTTGAATTAAGAATGAAGGTAGACAACACACAAACTTTGGGTAGTCCTGCTCCAATTTCTGATTTTATTTATTTAATTAAGCCGAGTCTGGATCAACAACACTGAATGAATGAATGAAAGGGGAAGTCTAATCATAATCATCAGACCCTTTGTCTTATGGGTGAAATTGTTCTTTTCTAAAAACTTTCAAATCAGGCCATATGTACTTACAATTACCTAAGTAAGAATCATGCACTATAGCAGAACAATCCACAATTATGTGATCATCTTAAAAAGTAACATCTCCCTTGATTGTAACTGTTTGCAGCTTCTTTGTCTTCTGCTTTTTCATGGTGAGGAACAGATGAGACACTGATGAAATGAGATCCTTAGTTCCTAAACTTTGCAAATTTGCCTAGCCCAGCTTCTTGCCCAAGCTCTAATTCTACAGAACTTTATCCTTACTTATGATAAATCATAACACAATAAATTATATTCACTGTATTGCAGTGCTGGAAAAGCAAAAGTAACTGATTTACCACCATCATCCTCTTTGGGAGATGCAACTGAAATCCATGTACAATTGATTCACTAACAGAAATGCAATTAATAGAATACAATAAGATGAACAACCGTCCTCCTTTAGGGAAGACAGTCCTCCTTTTGTAAGTTCTGTCCTCCCTTGAAAAATGTCCTCCTACATGTCCTCCTTTTCGATATTTGAAGACTAATCTGCAGGGCTTTTTTTTTCTCATAGAACACTCAGAACGGCGTTCTGGCACCTTTTTTTGGTGATTTTTTTTCAACTTTTGCATGAGCTGTGCTACTCCCGCTATTGACTTTCGAAAGCCAATAGGAATTGCTGCTGAGTGCACCAAAACACCCAGCTGGCAAACTTTGCACATGCAAGTTGTCTGTATTATTACTGCAATAAGTAAAATGTTTCTTTTATTTACGATATTTTTTTCTTCAATTTATTTGTGTCCTCCTTTTCATTGTAAAAAAGTTGGTCACCTTAAATACAATGCCTTGTAAGGCCACACTTGGAATACTGCATCCAGTTTTGGTCACCGCGATGTAAAAAAGATGTTGAGACTCTAGAAAGAGTGCAGAGAAGAGCAACAAAGATGATTAGGGGACTGGAGGCTAAAACATATAAGGAACGGTTGCTGGAATTGGGTATGTCTAGTTTAATGAAGAGAAGGACGAGGGGGGACATGATAGCAGTGTTCCAATATCTCAGGGGCTGCCACAAAGAAGAGGGTGTCAAGCTATTTTCCAAGGTGCCTGAAGGCAGGACAAGAAGCAACGGGTGGAAACTAAGCAAGGAGAGAAGCAACCTAGAACTAAGGAGAAACTTCCTGAC
>NW_015391816.1:14635-16601 GCF_001527695.2 Protobothrops mucrosquamatus | reverse complement strand
TATTAAAAGGCCTAACTTTCATGAGCTGCAGGTTATATGTGAGGCAGACAGATTCGATTAACAACTGTAATGTATTAAAATCTCATTATGTTTGTTGAGACATACTGAGATAGTCTGAAACATTTTGATGAACACAAGTTCAGCCGTCTCTCATTTAATCATGCTGTTAAAGTCTCATTTTTCCAAAATGGTCACTTTGAGATCTTCACTGGGGTGTTCTGGGAAGCTGAAATGCTCTGATATGACTTTGTCCTTGTTTTGAACCCTGATGTCAAATTTGCATGCATTCATTCTTTGTGCAAAGTTTGTCCCATCGATCCTATGTAGAATCTGGAAGCATATAAGGATGCATGGCAATTGGTAGGTTACCTGTTGTGGGAAGTCAGCCCCCCAGAGAAGGAAATATTAAAAGGGCAGAAAAATATATTTCCTCAAAGGATCTTAAAGAGGCAAAAAAGCATGCCCAGTTTTTCTTAACAGCCCCAAGTCTCCCTCCACCAAGCAGAAACCAGCTCTGTAGAAATGCAGATGTAAACCATACAGGAAGGTTGGAGGCTCCCAGCTAGAAGATTAAGAAGACAAAGACACCTAAAATCTACATACCCCACCCAAACTCTAAGACAGGACATAATAGGATTAACCCACAGATGCCAAAGGGACACAGGTCAAAATACATGGCACAGGAAATACAAAGCCTCAAACAGGAACAGGAAACAACCTCAAGAGCCCCAGAGGGTATAAAAATCCACTCCCTACATGTGCTCACTCTCTTTTCTTCCAGAGCCATCTCCCTGTCTCCCCTCCCTCTCCTTTTCAATAAACTGCAACCTTCTTCCTAAAGTAGTCGCCATGTTGTTTATTCCCGGCTTGAATTGAACCATGATGAAAACTTTTCCTTCAACACTGTAAAAAGTGATGTGTAGGTCTCCATTCTGTAGTTTTACCATGACATCAAGACAGTAGACTTGTTCAATATGTCAATCTAAAGATGTTGACAAATTGTGGAGGCATGATGTATCCACAGGTATGCTAGTGATTTGTAGGCATTTGTCATTGCCAAAAATGAAATAGTTCTGGGCGAGCACAGAGTCGCACAGTTTAGTCCAAGGTGTGCTCTATAGGGATCAGCCATCATATTCTTGATGGTTTTTTTGTATAGTGTCTCAATATTCACATTGAATACAATGGAGTTATTAGGGAGACTGCACATGGAGTTCAATCTTCTTAGGAAGTCTATAATGCCTCTTGTGTAGCTGGAAAAACTTTTTGTAAGCATCAAGATTTTTCCCATTGACTTTGTCCCAAACATTTAAGTTTTAGCTTTATTATTAGGAGGTCCAGTGAAGGCTCTTATGTTATGATTGGAGCATTGAATTTTTCTTCATTCAATCTTTCTGATGATCCAGCTATCATAGTAAATAACATTTACTATGGCCTTGACAATATTTTACTCTGTTATCAGTGCAATGATTCTTCACCTTAATCTTTTATCTAGAGGAGTAGAAATGTACTCTATACTATATCATTATATTATAAAGATCAGCCTTTCTTTCCATCATGTTCTCTCACAATGTCTATTTTGCAACTCCAATCATCCTTACCCAGTTGCTACAATTGATGTCAACTCTCTGCAGGTAGTACAGAGCAGCAAATGGCTCAGTGAGGATCTTGACACAATGGCTTTTAAGTTATCAAAAGACAGAAAAAGAATGCTCTTGGCGTTGAATTTTGTTATTATTTCAGCAATTTCAAAATCAGGTGGGGAGGGGCACTTGGATCCTTCAACTATGTCTCGTATTTATCCGAACTATGAATCCAAGTGCTGGAGGTGTGGTCATCCAGATGCAACTTTTTTTCATATGTGGTGGACTTGTAAGGTCATTAAGGCCTTTTGGGTACAACTATGGTGGAACTTACAGCAGATTTTTAAAAAAAGGATTATTTTTCTTCCACAGTTGTTTCTTTT
>NW_015391816.1:0-14000 GCF_001527695.2 Protobothrops mucrosquamatus | reverse complement strand
GTTATTCATGAATGTCTCCCTTTGTGATACTGTATTTCATTTATTTCAATGTAGGATTGAGCTGCTCCACTCACCGACACATGCACATAACTGTGGTTTAGTGAGTTTATTAATGTTCCCCAACAATTTCCTTCATCAAAAACTCAGAACTGTCCCAATTAAGTCCAGTCAGGAGCAGGCCAAGATTAGTCCACAGAGCAATGGCTTACTAGTCCAGACAGCAATTGTAAATTGCTTAAACAAAATAAGTCCATCAGGCAAAACTTAAATCCACACACAAGAGAGCTCACATAGCAAGAAAAGTTCAGAGTCGTCAAGGTATAATTCCAAACACGATATCCATCCAGAGTGAAGCAGGAGTCACGACAATCAAACAACAGCTAGAAACCAACACACTGTTCCCAGCAATGCCTCCATCTGTCTGCTGTGATAAATAGCCAAATTTCCAGTGCGGGCAGGGTTTTCTCCTCTTAAGTAGTCTGGCTGGCTTCCGCTGCTCCTGCCTTTTCTCTGCCCTGCATGTTCTCGGATCAGGTGCAGGAGGCAGTTCCTCCTCCTCTTTGCTGGCCGTCTGCAAACTTTCCCCAGATGAAGCCTCCTCCAAATCTCTTTTGGATGGCCATTCAGAGCCATCAAGCAACCCAGTTCCTGATGTGCCAGGAATGGACTCAACTTCCCCTGAGCTGACATCTGAGGAGGAATCAGGGAGTCGCCCAAGGGAGAGATCACAAGGATAAGCATTCTTCCAACAGGCTGAATTGTGGAGAACTTGGTGCTCTCTGTGCTTGGTTATTTGCTTGCAGATATTTCATTGCCCAAACTAGGTAACATCATCAGTTGTCTAATGAAACATGTGCAAATAATCAAGCTGAGAGAGCACCAAGTTCTCTAAACAAGTATTACTGTCCAAAGGCTGGTAAACTCTGCCGAGATGCTTTCTCTAAGCATGTATCAATAACTAACTTTATTATGCTTCACCATACAAACAACTTTGGCCATATCTTAATTTTTTTTTAAACATATGACTTTTACATCTAATTCCATAAAGGAATTTTCACTGTCATCATATATAGAGAACGAACTTCTTTTTTTGCATCTGTATTTAATCATCTGCCTATTTGGAAAAACCTGGAAAATAAACAAGTAAAGTACAGGAGAGGAAAGGAAAGGATACATTCTCTCCATCAGTTCATTTTTTTTTCTGTCTTCCTTGAATATAAAGATTAATCTTCACTTTATTCTTGTAATACTATAAGACTGATAAAAGCCTGTAGAAGACAAACTCAAACACCAAACATCAGACTCCCAATTCAGACAACAACAGTTATTTGTATGTATTTTTAGAATGCCTTCAAGGTGACCTACAATGCTAAAAATTAAAACGCTCATGTATTTTATCATTTACATAGAATATGGGAGCATATTAACAATATAGTGAAAAGAGATTTCACAGTGTTGAATTGTAGTTTTGAAAATAGTTTTGAATAGTTTTGAATTGTAAGCCATCCAGAGTCATTGGTTGGGATGGTGGCTATAGCAATTGAATAAATGTATAAATACATTCCAGAAAATGAAAGCAACATTCATTGTTGAAATCTCAGTGGAACGATACTGCTTTGAGTAATCCCATTTTTTAGAAACAAAAAGGAAATAACTGAATGCCATAGACCAGGGTGAGGGCCCTTTGCTCTTAGTTTCTCTTGGGGTAAAAAATAAATAAATATTGAGTTCTTGCTTTCCTAGTTAAGTTTGCTGTCACTGAAGAGCTCTGATTGTGTGGAAAGCTCAGCTCCCCCCTCATCCTTCCCCAAGATAGCCCCGATATAGGGAATGAGATTAGTTTTAAGGGATGGGTGTGAGAACCCTAATCTCCCTTTGAGAATCCTTCCCCCAATTTTAATCACTAATAATAATAATAATAATAATAATAATAATAATAATAATAATAATAATAATAATAATGTTGGAAGGTACCTTGGAGGTCATCTAGTCCAACCCCCTGCTCAGGAAACCCTAGACCATTTCAGACAAATAGCTGTCCAGTCTCTTCTTAAAAACTTCCAGTGTTGGAGCATTCACAACTTCTGGAGGCAGGTAGTTCCACTGGTTAATATAAAGCAGCCCTTTCCTTCACATAGGGAAAAAAATTAAATAACTGTCATGTACTAATGAACGTTGTAGTGCCTGCTGATTGCAATGTTTTTTGTTTGTTGTGTGACAATAGAAGTGGCTTATTAAGAAATATTGCATTGTCCCCATCTCAAGGGATTTGCATTTGAAGTAATTAGAAGACTTCCTGAAAGGCTCCCATTGATTCGTCAACCAATGGGGATGTATTTGAACTGTAAACAGAAGCTGAGGTTACCATGGCATACCCTTCTGCCAGCCAGCGATTGATATTCTTGGCAAATAGTGTGTCTGGGGAAACGCACTGTTTCTCTGACTCCTTGGAGCAAAGTAACTTTTCCTCAATATGGCTTTTCCAAGTCCTTTTTCCAAGGCAAAGGATTTGGATCCTCAAATTCACTCAAGGAGGTATGTTCCACAATTGGCTTCCATACGTTGTTAGTGACTATGGGCGTTGAGACTATTGATAGAATTTTGCTCAAAACGCCCTCCCTACAGGATGTTCTCACAAGATGTAAGGCAGAGTTATAAACCTCTTGAGGTGTATTTAATTTTTTCAGATGTACTTGACTTACAACTTGAAGCCTAGAATTTGTCAGACTGTGTAATCTCAGATGTGCAACACAGCTTGATGCTTCCAGTAGAAAAGCTGTCAAAAATAAACACAAAAAGAACATTGCAGGCCAGTAGGAAAGTCCTAAAAATGAATTTGTCATATTTTTGTGGTGCTATAATAGCTGCTGGGTTTTTTTTTAAGTATCTTTATATAACATGCTTGGTTTATTATCTCTGATCAGTTTGAATCTAGTTATTGCACAGCTTTATTTTGGCTTGTTTTCTGAAAGGCAACCTAAAAGGATTCTTAAATCCTTTTCTGAACTTTAGAAATGGAATTTATAGTATATTTTGTAGTCCCTGCTTCAGCTATTCTTAGAAATTCACCGGCCAGGATATGGAGATTCTCTGACTCAATAGCTCAGTGTCATAGTGTAGTTGAGCACACCAAGACTATGAGATGGACATTCTGAAGAACAATTACCTGCAAGAAAAATAGGGAGGTAATACATGCCCATGGAATATCAGAAACAGGATCCCACTCCTATGAATCTTCACAAAAACCACATATTTCCATGAAGGATTTGAGTCCATGTGCATACTTTAAGGCAGTATATTTGCAAGACAATAATAATGTTGAATTCAAGCTCTTTTAAAATGCCTTCTGCACTGTAATTTAGGCATTCCACAAACTAGTGCCTGTTAGATATATAAGGCCCAATCACATCTGACATCGTAGCTAAATCTATAATGGTTGGATATTTGTTTGTTTGTTTATTTATTTATTTATTTCCCACCTTTATGTTTTTACAAATAACTCAAAAGTGGTGAACACACAGTTTCTTTCTTCTATTCAGCTGAGAGACAGTAACTGGCCCAAAGTCACCCGACTGGGTTTTATGGCTAGGGTGGGACATGAACTCATAGCCTCTAGCTTTCCCAGCCTAGTGCCTTAACCATTATACCAAACTGGCTGATGAGAAATGTAGTCTTTCAAGGTCATGCTCTGTTGGAGAGAGTTACTGTAACAGCTTTGCTATAAAAGTGATTTTATTTCAATGGGATTATTTGGAAGGGACTTAACTGGATCATTCTTAAAGCTGACAGATAAATACAGGTAGCCCTCAACTTACGACCACAATTGAGCCCCAAAATTCTGTTGCTAAAGGAGACATTTATTAAGTGATTTTTGCCCCATTTTACAACCTTTTTTGCCACAGTTGTCAGGTGAATCACTGCACTTG
The DNA here is from genome assembly GCF_001527695.2 of Protobothrops mucrosquamatus. Classification (NCBI taxonomy): domain Eukaryota; kingdom Metazoa; phylum Chordata; class Lepidosauria; order Squamata; family Viperidae; genus Protobothrops; species Protobothrops mucrosquamatus. Next base: position 10,074 of record NW_015391816.1, on the reverse strand, counting down.
TTAAATTAGTAACACGGTTGTTAAGTGAATCTGGCTTCCCCGTTGATGTTGCTTGTTGATCACATGACCTCAAGACACAGCAGCCGTCATAAATATGAGTCAGTTGCCAAGCATCTGAATTTGGATCACATAACCACGGGGAAGCTGTAATGGTCGTGTGAAAACCGGTCATAAGTCACTTTTTTCAGTGACGTCGTAACTTTGAACAGTCACTAAACGAACTGTTGTAAGTTGAGGACTACCTGTAGATATAATAGATAAAACAATATAGAAGTCAATCTAAATTTTTAGTTGGTAAAGTAGCATTAAATAAAACATTGAAGTAATGAATTTTGACATTTATTTATTTATCAACAGTTCTTCTATAACATTGATACAGGTAGTCCTCGACTTATGACCACAACTGAGCCCAAAATGTCTGTTAAGTGAGACATTTGTTAAGTGAGTTTTGCCCAATTTTATGATTTTCCTTGCCACAACTATTGAGTGAATCACCACAATTGATAAATTAGTAACACGGTTGCTAAGTGAATCTGGCTTCCCCATTGACTTTGCCTGTCAGATTATAAAAAGGGATCACGTGACCCCTGGACACTGCAACTGTCATAAATATGAGGCAGTTGCCAAGCATCTGAATTTTGATCATGTGACTATGGGGATCAGTCGTAAGTGTGAAAAATGGTCTTAAGTCACTTTTTCAGTGCTGCTATAACTTTGAACGGTCACTAAACAAACTGTCATAAGACGAGGACTACCTGTAGTTACAGAGCATCCCAAAGCGATTTACAAATTCTAAAAACCTTTTAAAATAAACCAGGTAAAAGCAATGTATTAAAAGACAACGTCAGCCATGTTCCAGAACATTTGAAAAACTGATTTATTCCCTCTGGTATTGGGGTAAGATATTAGGTGAATTCTGCTGTAGAGCTGTATCATATCTTTTTGAAAACCTTGGCTCCATTGTTTAAATGTTGCTATTGTGGTTTTTATTGCGATTGCTGTGTTGTATATGGTGCTTTTTTAAGTGTTAGCTTTTCAGAAACAAGAGTGAGAACTGGAGGAAATCAGCATAGAATGGTGGTGTTACAAAACTCTTGCAAGTCTGTAATGGTATATGGCAGGGATAGGCAACCTTAGCTCTTTTATGACTCGTGGACTTCAACTCCCAGAATTCCTGAGCAGCATGGCTCAGCTTGGAAACCTCTCCCTTTCCCCTCAGCATGGCTGGCTCAGGAATTCTGGGAGTTGAAGTCCACGAGTCATAAAAGAGCCAAGGTTGCTTACCCCTGGTATATGGGAAAGACCTTGGGAGATTGGGTGAGGAGACAATGCTAAGGGAGCAGTCAGATAAGTTACAGCATAGCCCACAACTGCATAATGGGATGAGCAAGAATATCAGAAGAGACCTTGCCTAGTTTCTCAGACGGTAAAGGAGATGGTGTGGGAAATTATACTTTGAGACCTGCAAGATTCTGTCAGTGTAGATTTACAATAACGTAGAATTAGCTCATCTGGTGATGATTCCTATCTGGTTTATCCTGCAAGACTGATAAAACCACACCAACATGGGCATGGGGCTTACTATCCTGCCAGAAGGGTATTCCAGATGTCTTCATGTAGAAAGTTGCCCTTTGCCATTGCCAAGAGGCAGCCCATGGCATGGGAGAACAGGAGCTCCTCTGAAAAGTAAAAGTGTCTAGGAAAGAGATATAATTCAAGATGTTATAACACATATATTGATCCTGAATTAGTTAGGGCTTTACTTATGTCAACATTTTTAATCTGGCAGAGTCGTACCAATAGAAACCTGTTAACACTAGTATAACATGTGGTGGTTTTTAGCCACCCCACCCCCCACCAAGGAATAGCATAAACAAGAGAATTCAGCATTTAATTGTAGCTTCCAGGCCAGACTCAAGACCATCATTGACTCATAGTGTGAAATAGCATTAAATAAATTTGCAAATGTTTGGTATGAATCAGTAGTGGGATTCAGCCAGTTTGCACCACTTCGGCAGAACCGGTAGCTAATTTTTTGTTGCCCAGGCCCAGAATGGACTTCCGGAAGCGGCATCCACACAGTTGTTCCCATATTTGAATCCCACCGCTGGTATGACTGTAAAGTTAGCATTATAGAGATCTTTTGTAAAAGACACTGAGAAATTCATTCAGATGTTAGCATGGATTGCTTTGTCCTACACCACCCTCTTTTGGCCAAGATCTGTCTCGCAATTTGGGCTGTTTGCAATTAAAAGGAAGTTTATCTGAGTCTTTGTAAAAGAGGCTTTTGGGAATCCTCGTATGATTTTTTCCTTCATAAACAATTTTCAAGGTCTACATGAAACCGTCTCTCAGTACCAGCACGTTGGGAAAGATTTGGTGAGGATGTGCTCTGGCAAATACAGCTGCTTTTTTTCTATCCTAATCTCCATGTTTCAGACACTCACTTTCTCCAGATTGGTTCCCAGAAAACAATTGGACAGTGTGTTTTGGGAAAATTAAAATAAAAACTCCATTTTTGTCCCTGTAATCCAGGCTTGTCAAACTCCAGGCCCACAGGCCGGATGCGTCACGCCAAAACCGCGCCCACCTCATTGCCGGCAATGGGGGGAAAGTCACGATACATTGTGTGACGTCATGTGACGTCGCGAGTTTGACATACCTGCTGTAATCCCTTAATTCAGGGTAGAGTCGGGACAACTAGACGGAGCTGAGAGTTTATTGGCCAGATGCCCTTCCCGACGTCATGCAGCACATATTTTCTCTTTATACCCTACGAAAAAAACTTGTGCCATTACCTAGGATTGAACTCTCAACCTTCCAAGTGTGAGGTGGGAGTCTTCACCGTTAGGTCACCACGGTGCTCAAACAGTGTTTCCCAATCTTGGCAACTTTAATTCAATACTGGGACTTGAAGTCCACGAGGAGGAGGAGGAGGAGGAGGAGGAGGAGGAGGAGGAGGAGGAGGAGGAGATTAGCAGCAATTGAAAAAATTAGCCAAGCCCTCCAGCAGCTATCTTTATTGAATACACACCTTCTGTCCATGATGAATATTCATAGCAAGGAGTCTGGTCTCCAATGGAGACAGTAAACACACAGGGCTAATCCAGGCTCCCTGTCTTTTGTTTCAGCTCTGCAGGAAAGCTCAGCAATTTTTTTAAAAAAATCCTTTTAGTAAAGGGTAAAATCCCTTTACCTGCCATTGTCTGTTATGTGTTCAGAAAGCTTTATGATGCGGTGTGGCTTTTAGAAACAACAAAGAAATACTACTTTTATTTCCGGAACACATACATATATACAGATTGCCAGTCACTGTTTCACAGCACCTGAGTCTTCTTTTTTTTAATGCATTGAAACTTGTTTCAAGTCCCTGTGCAATGTGCACTGTCCAAAAATAGATTGCTGGGTCCTCTCACAAGTGTGATCCGAAACCGCTCAGGAAACTTCGGAATTAATCATGCATTTCTCTTGCTTATTTAACATTTATGTCAAAACGTTGGGCAAGAAGTTGCTGAATTGGTGAACATACTGCATTCTGGCTAACACTTCCCCACACTTTTTTTCTGGGTTGATCCAATTTTAAGTAGTATAAACAGTGTTTATACGATGGGAAGCGAAATAAATGGACTCAGAAGCACCACATCAGCAGGGTCTCCGTTACCGGCAACCAGCTCTGCTGGAGATTTAGCTTCATATTCTTCACTGTCATTGAGCAGCAGGTCTGGAAGAAGCCCACTTGTTACCTCCCAGAATCTGGTAAAGGCCTCAAGCAAAATCCATGGAGAAGAACAAGACGCTCTCAAGAGGGACCAGGTCCAACAAGACAAGATCTGGAGAGAGGTTGTGGAGGCTGAGAGGAAGGCCACCAAATATTGGTGAGTAACTTGGTAGTGTCTCTCTCTTAAAAGCTTTGATGTGACTGTTCGTGTTTGATTATGCTTGGGCTGACCTATGCAATGCGAGACTTGCCTGCGATTTTTATAGAATAAAAGCAATATAATCTTAGAAGAAAAGTTAAAAAAAGCAAAAGAGAAGAAAGAGAAGAGATAGAAAATAACGGGGGGGGGACAAAAAAAAGGCAGTAGTTATACAGGCACTCCTCGACTTATAACCACAATTGAGCCCAAAATTTCCATCGCTAAGCAAGGCAGTTGTTAAGTGAGTTATTTCCCATTCTACGACCTTTTCGCCCGAGTTGTTAAGTGAATCATGCGGTCATTAAGTTAAACTGGCTTCCCCCATTGACTTTGCTTATCAGAAGCCAGCTGAGATGGTTACAGCTGGGGATCATATGATCCCGTCATAAATACATACCTTTTGCTAAGGGCCCGAATTTTGATCACATAACTGTGGGATGTTGCAATGGTTATAAATGTGAAAAACGATTATGTCATTTTTTTCAGTGCCATTGTAACTTTGAAGGTCACTAAACAAATGGTTGTATGTCAAGGACTACCTGTAAATGCATGTATATAAGATATCCTCTCTACTTAAAATTACATCATAACTCCCCAGCTCCATTCCATCTTGAGGACTATGATTGTCAATAATTTCCTACTGGCTGATGACATTTTGGAACAGAAACAAAGCAGGGGAAATTGAACTATCCCTAGATACACTTGGATATCTATGCACATACACTCACACACACATATACATATACATGCATATATACATATTTATATCCATTTTCAAACAAATATAAAATAAAAATGAATAATTCATCACGTACAAAAACAAAAAGAAAACCCACATCAAATGAAAACATAAAAAGGACAAAAAAATTATGTAATTACAAATATATGCCAAGTTCGCCAGAATATACACACATAAATATACAAACATAAATATACATATGTACTTATATATTCATTGAATGTGGGTGTTATGGTTATAAGGATTAATTAAAATTTGTGATTACAAGAACCAGAATAAATGAATAGCAACATAAACTCTAATAAATACAGTATGAGTGATTCATCTCTCATCCACTAGTTAAGAATTGAAGATTATCTATCTATCTATCTATCTATCTATCTATCTATCTATCTATCTATCTATCTATCTATCTATCTATTTGTCTGTCTGTCTGTCTGTCTGTCTGTCTATCTATCTATCTATCTATGTATCTGGACTGGAATCAGTTCTAACACTGCATTTCTTTTAGGCCTTCAGATATTCACTTAAATTTTTGTTTGTCTAGTACAATTGTACTCACTTAATAAATCATAAAAGATATTATCCTTTTACATTGAAGGTATCAGAACTGGAGTTTCCTAAAGGACTATGATCCCCAGGTAAGTTAAAATCCAAACACGAATGTTAAAAATACTGACATGTTTGAAACAGATTTTTTTTCCATATTTTTATATAATATATTCATCCTGAATTAACATAGTCATAGTTCAGAATGGTCAAGGATGAACAGAGATGATGCTTTACACTCAGTGGGTCCATATATCATGTTAGACAGTGGCTTATTTTTACATGGAGGAGAGAACAAGCTGCAATAGCTTGATTCACAAAAGCAGCTTATGCTCTTATCCAGCGAAGGCTCAGCACAAAATGTGGAGGGTTCTCTTGCCCTTCTCTGAATTGGGAAAGATGCTAAGAGAATCTCCCAAAACGCTATTCTAAAGTTAGGCAAAAGTGAGGGATGCCAATTCAACAATGATAGACTTTATTGCCCTTATGCCCTTCTCATTTTTCATTTAAGCCTGCCTAGGATTTGGGCAGGGGCATTCTCAGAGATTAAAAAAAAAGATGCCAAGATGGTAGCCATTACCATGACAATGGAGCTCCACTCTTTTTTAAGGTTGCCATGACCTACTTTTTTAATGGGCTTGATTGCATGGCTGTGGTCCCCATCTTCACTTTTTTGACCACCTCTGGGATTAGGAAAAAAACCAGAGTGGAAAACCCTTGTTCTTTCCTGAATAGGAAAAAACAAGATAATGTATTAGCTCAGGAGATGGGAGCAAAAAGCTCTCCCCCCCCCAAGTTAATATCTCCATCAGGAAAAGTGGAAACAAAACGTGAGGACTTGCAAAACTGAAGAAAGTTGGAAAGGTAAGGAAAATATTTTCCTGGAGACTGAGGAAATGAAATCACTAACTTTGACTCCAAATAGAGAGAGAAAAAGAGAAAAAAAGTATTACAATAACGTTCCTGACATTTGAACGATGCTGCAAACACAGCATTTTTCTAAAGAAAATCAAGCAGTTTATAGCTTGGAAAGAAAATGGTAGGGGTGGAGAGAACAGCATGATCTCAGCAGAATGTTGGTGATAACTGGAAGGTATTTTGGAATGTTCTTATTGCACAGTAAATTTAAACTGAGATAGGCTCTTAAAATCTTAAAACAGTTTTACAAAGTTAGAATGGTTCAGCTTTGAAATCAAGATGTCCTCTAGTCACTGCCAATGATTTCTTGTCATCCTATTTGGTTTCTACACATTAAGCCTAGTTTTATAGGAACATTTTAAATCTCAGATCAATATCACACTTGGTTTTTTGTTGGTTTGAAAGATCGTCTGTGCTTCTATTCATGGACAAGGGAAACTCCCAACTCTGTACTGACCAGAAAGCAAGGCTTCCTTTTCTTTCCTCTGATTTCTGAAATTGTCACAAGATCTGGAAGCTGCCCACTATTATTAAGGCTTAAAGAGAGGCAGGGTTTCTGTCTTTTTCCTGTCTCTCATTTCTAAAAACTAGCATCTACACAGCCTAAGAAGTGAATTCAATGTGCCCCAGCCAGTCATTCTGATTCTGACCAAATGACTTATGCTTTAAGACAGGAGTAGATAATAAATAACCATACATTAATAATATTTCAAAAGTATTTTAGACTATGAAAAATTGAATACTTTGGGTGATGCTATACAGACAACTAAATAAAAAGTATTGCATTAGAGTTGAGTGAACTGTGTTTTAAAATATTGCTAAAAGTCCTTTAAAAAACAGGTACCTCATTGTATTATTTTTATTGCAGTGTTTAAGTTTTTTAATTAACTGCATTAGCAGTTTGCTTACAGCTGCAGAATTTTTCATACAAGATAAAGCTGACACAAAAGCCTTTAAAACAAGTTAATTTCCAAAATGATTGTAATTAATGCATGAAAGCCAGAACTATCAGTATGTTTTTTGTTATGATAGCCAAATCCTGGAGTTATCAGAGCTTTGGTCTGCTCCAATAAAATACTTCTAATGTTATTGTGTTCATTCTTGAAATCTTTCCTAATTCCCAATGGAATTGATTATGCATAATATGGCAATAGAAGCACTTCTTATTAAACTTTTATTCACATAAATAATTGATTTATATTTTTTTAGGGCAAGAAAAAAGTATCTGTCCAACTCCCTGAATATATACCAATATTTTCAGACAAAATTCCCAATACTACCAATCGTGTAATTGGGAGCAGAATGAACACTGATCTTGGTAAAACGTTGATAAAAATGGACTATGTCCTCAATTATGGAAGAAGAAAAACAAAAACTGAGCAAGAACTCCAGCCTTCCTAGAATCAAATAGAAATCTTGCCGTTAAAAAAGTGCTTAGATTTTTTGAAGATTATACTTTTTGAAATAGGATTAATGTCAAAAACGTTGTGCACCTACCCTTCCAGACTTAATTCTTCTGCAGACTAGTCAGCAATGATGTTTAGCAAATTAAAGTTGATAGCAAAGTTTGCTAATATTATCCTTGAGAACGGTCACATGTAAACACCAGTCTTTACGGTTTCCAACATTTAGAAAACAGTGGTGCTGCATCGCATTCTTGAAAGCATAAACTGTATGAGGCTGTGTTGAGGTCTACTTTTTTCACTCAGTAGGAAAACTGTATTTCTTCCACCAAATTAAGCCTGAAATTTCATTGCAGATGAGAGCGCTGGCCTGTTATACATTGCAAGACTCGGCTGGGGCATCAAAATATATGTAAGTGCCATAGTGGCACAGTGCTTAGAATGCAGTTTTGCAGGCTAATTTTGCATTCGCAATGCCAGGAGTTTGATCCTGACTATCTCAAGTTTGGCTCAGCCTTCCATCCTTCTGAGATCAGTAAAATAAGGACTCAGATTGTTGGGGAGAATATGCTGATTCTGTAAACCGCTTAGAGAGGACTGTAAAGCACTGTGAAGTGGTATATAAGTCTAAGTGCACTTGCTATCTATTTGGGTTTTGTATGTGGTGCCAGCTAAAACGAAGGGTTAGGGGCAGGATAGGAGAAGGGACTGGACATCCAGGACACTCTGGAGATTGTCAGAGGCATTGCCCTGCAGATAGCCAGATGTGAGACCCTACTTGTGAGATTGAGCGTTAGAATTCAGTTAGAATTGCTACAGCTATACCAGCCACCCTAGTTCAGAGCAGCTTCTTTGCCTGGGCTGCTTAATGCTGTGCCAGTTGCAACTGTTCCTGGATTAGGGAGGCCTGCTTGCAATCACTCATGCCTTAATCAGACCCTGGTTGGATTATTGTAATGCATTTTATATGGAGCTGCTCTTAAAGACCCTCCAGGAGCTGCAACTGGTCTAGAATGCAGTGCTGTGTGAATTGATGAGCATACCTCAATACACCTATACAGCACCACTATTTTATAAATTGCACTTCTTCCCAGGAGGCTTCCAGGATGTTGATTATCATCTATAAAGCCTTACATGGCTCAGGACCGGATTATCTGCAACACTGCCTTTCTCCAATTATTTCTACCTGCCATGCTCTATTAAGATAGATACGCTTTAGGTCCCTTCCTTGAAACAATGCAACCTGAGGGGACCTAAGAGGCATGCCTTAGCTGTTGCAGCACCTGACTTCTGGAATGATCTTCCCGCAATATATGGGTTGGTCATGTCCTTGAGTGCTTTTTGAAAAGCACTAAAAATGAATTCTTCTTTTAGGTGTTAGGGCTAGGATGTTAGAAGCAAATGTGATTCCCTAGTTGTCCATTATTGTTGCAGTTTAATTGTATTTGATTTTTTGTTGTTTTATATTGGTACATACTGCCCAGGGTCATATTTGTGTGAGTTGAGCAGTCTTATGCTGTACATTTCTATATAGATGCAGAACCATTGCAATAAATAAAAAATAAAACCTCATAACCAGCTTCATTAAATGCCTTTGAATGTTCGTCATCAAGGATCGATGTAGCTTTCAGAATAATTCAGGAATTTACTTTGAAGTAAGCCGATCTCCAAATATATTGAACTTTCAAATGGTTTCCTGCAACGAAGAACAATTATATTTGTTAGAAAACTTGGCAATTGGCTTGAAATAAAATTGTCTTGTGCTTATTGACTTGGCCTTCTTCTAGTCTGGTTTCTTCTTTTTTTTAGTTCATATATGCCAATCAAGATCAGAAATGTACCTAGCTTTGTACTGCCTATCTAACCAGAATGGGTATTTACATATAGGGCAATTCATTTGTTTGTTTGGCAATCTGGAAAAGCATAGGAACTTTGACAGTTGAAATGCCCTGGACTAAAGTTATAGTTTTGGGCTTATAAAACCTGGATTAATGTAAGATTCTAGAAAACCAGGACTTTGGTAGCATCTTTTTTTACCATTTTTTTTTACCCATGTTGTCTAGTTGTAACATTATTATTATCCTTATCTTCTTTACTACAGATGTTGCTATGGAAACTCTCTACTACAGTAGTTTTTGGGCAACAAACCCCTTTTTGACCGGCATGGTGTCCAATGCATACCAAATGGCCAATTTCCCATTCTTTAATTTTGTCATTAGTTATGTTTTGTCCTGTGACTTGTGGGGGGGGGACAAGAAAGGGAATATAAACCAATCGGCTTAAGCAGCAGACACAACATCCGCCTACTGTTTACCTAAGAAACCATGCTAAAAGTTTGACTGCAAGACACCGGATGGCAGGCGATTTCTGGGCATGCTCGATAGGCACACCGGAAACAGTAAAAAAAGGCTTCCTTGCCGCAGATGTTAAGTTTCAGGAAACGAAGCCGCTGTCTTAAGGAAACTGCTGAGGGCTGCAGATTTAAGCTAACCTCACGATGCCAGAAAATTGGAATAAAATTTAAATAAAATAGATCCTCCTCCTCCTC